>NW_017296157.1:4469914-4491554 GCF_001594075.2 Trachymyrmex cornetzi | reverse complement strand
CCGTTACGCGGACGTAAGCCGCCGCGGGCTTCCCACGCCAATTAAACATGACTCATTAACGGGCAGGGGAACAGTCGGTAGCCCGGGATCGATGCTTGGTCGAAGAGACGACGAGCACAGCCGGGGGAGCCCTTCCTATAACTCTCTGTCGCGGCAGTGCAATCGGAACTAATCTCTCGACCGTCCTCCTCTCCACTGGTTGTTGCGATGCGATATTACGGCGTGGATAAACCGGTAATCGCGTCAGAACGGCGCGCCACAACGAAATATTTATAGTCGCGAGCTTGCATGCGATCATTTCACGAATCCCTTCGTATCCCCGCGGAACGCGAGCGCTATTCTGACATCTAAATTTTTAATCCACTCTTCGCTTTTCACTGGAATGTACCTTGTATCGCAATGGATAATACAATTACTCGTTGAACTCTCCGGAGCTGACGATGGGTATATTAAATCTATTTAATTATAGAAGAAGAATCTTTATTACCTTCAGGATTACAAATTAAGGAGACATGGTTCACAATTTTATTCTTATCCTCACATCATTCATCCTTTATGTTGACTATTTTTAAATCTAATCGCTACACTATAAAAAGAGTCTGCATGATTGCGTTGGAATTCTGATTGAAAATGGACAAATCATAATTTTCTCTGGTTGAAGAATTTCTTTCTTATTTTTTTTATCTACAATAAATCTACACATTTTATACTTCTCCTGATCGACTTAATTATATAAATGTCTGTTTGTTATAAATGTCAAACAATTTACTTTTGTTTATGTTACATCTGCAAATTTGGATTACTCTAATTAAAAGTATACTTGGTATTTATTTTTTTTTATACAAGTTATATTATTTTAGTTTTCTAAAATTAATTAATTTTATGACACTAGAATCGCCGATGGTATCCCGCAAAAACTGCCAAAGGTGCTAATACATTGAAATTTCTTCTATTCCTTGGTGAGAATTATTTAATTTTGATATTATTTGTATATCATTGTAATTGCTATCATATATTCACATATTTCCAGTATTCTGTATTGTATACTTAATACAAAAAAAGAAAGAAAGTAAAATGATAGCGGAGCCAAAATGGCATCATCGGCGGTTCTAGTGTTAATTATAGATCTTGGAGTCAGTTCCGGAAAGTTAATAGCAACGTGACTGAATGTGATTAAACGATTCCGTTATATCTATGCTGATTTCTTACGAAAGCGAAACTCTTTTAGCATCAAGGCTATAGGATTTCTCTTTTTCATTAATATTATTTTATTTAGCACATTCTTATTTTTTATTTATTCTGCCTTTCGGGATTTCAATCAATGTGATTTTTATGGAAATGTCGAGTACTTAGAATTACATCGAGAAAGAGAGGGCAAATCTAATATTTGCCCTCTAGTGACTTGGCTATAAAATGAAACGGCATGAAATGATATGAATCGTAAATAAATTATACTGCCAAGAGTACGATAACGCGGATGTTTTAAAGCGATGCGTACGCCGTGGCTGTTTAACCGTCAATGGTGAATGAAACGTCTATTTAATCGATGAATAAAAGCGCGCGGTTTTTCCGTGAAATCGATAGTCATCGCCGTAGGGCATTCTCGCTTGCTTTGGCTATTCGCTGTCAACTGCAACAAAGTAACGGGACGCGCACTACTAACAATGCCTTTACTGCTATTCTCCTCTGGCATGCGCGCGGGTTAGCATTAAGACCTGCTTCATGCGAACGGACTTTTATCAGATAGCGCAATGCAAAACGGGCACAATAGATCTTAAATTATTTTTGATCGGGCGATATACGTTGATTAATGCGGCCGCCAGTAATCGCGAATTGTTTGTCACAGACTGACACGCGCGGTTGTATCTCCGCCGCGCGAAGTAAAAGTATTTATTCAGACTAAACAGTATTAGAGGTGAGTAAATGCAATAAGCGTTTATATTATGCTGCAGAATAGAATATAGAATTATATGTCCATAGAACTTTACAGATCCTCGAGATCTTGCGATTAAATTAAAATTTCGGGCTTTCTGTCATATTTTAATTATTCAAAAAGATCGAGTATATTTGTAAGTAATATTGAAATTATAGAAATATATTTTTAACCCTCCAAAGCTAACAGTGGATCGATCTATCGGATTTCGATTATAAGTGAAATCTCTTTGTCAAACAATAATTCAGTTTTCTTTACGTGACATCTGAAAATTCGAATTACTCTTATTAAAATGTATTTAATATTTATTTCTTTTTTTTATAAATATAAAGTATATCACTTTGATTTCTTGAAATTAATTATTGTATTTTAATTAACTAAATGGATTTTACAGACCCAGCGGCGCGTCAATAACTGTGTTACAGATTTTGGTGTCAGTTTCGGAGAGTATAACTGTGCTTAAATATAAATCTATCATTTAAAAACGTTAAATATTTAAAGCTTCTTATTTAGGGAATTGTTATGCCACAATTATATAAATTATGATCAAACTGAAAAGTCGAAGGATCGCAAAGTATATAATATGCAAGTAACAGGACAGGAATAGTTGTCTAAATTTGCGGTTATTTAAAGAGAAGATTACGTTAAGTAGACACGATGTTTATGGCGACTAGACACG
Organism: Trachymyrmex cornetzi; assembly: GCF_001594075.2. Taxonomy (NCBI): domain Eukaryota; kingdom Metazoa; phylum Arthropoda; class Insecta; order Hymenoptera; family Formicidae; genus Trachymyrmex; species Trachymyrmex cornetzi. The sequence continues at coordinate 4,488,942 of NW_017296157.1, read as the reverse complement.
GTGTATATCTCAGCGACACTCTCGCCTCGTTTCTCTCCAACACTTACCGGAGGAGAAAATTCCGCGACCTGTGAAACGGGCCTAACGGACCCGATATTCTTCCCACAGCCCACAGCAATCTCAACGGTGCGATGTTCCGCGAGAACTTGGAGAAAAGACGCGAGAAGACTCTCGGCCAACCGGCCGATCGTGGCGACGAGGGTGGAGGAGGACTCGGGGTGGGAGGAGGGGTAAATTATTGCCCGTGCATTCGGCGATCGCTTCCGATAGTCGTGGATTCCTTCGTGAGCCTCGTGCTCGTCGCCTGCCTTTGGCAGCCGTGGAATCTTCTGTCGTTCCGCCGCGGCTCTCCTCGCTTCTTCCCTCCGTCGCCATCGTCGTCGTCCTCGTCGTCGTCGGCGGTGGCGGCGATGTAGAAGAGACCGCGGGGGTGCCCGTTAAAGGCAAACCTGAAAGGCGAACCTTCGGCAAAGAGCTCCGGACTGACGGCGCAGCGAGATCAGACCTGATCCGGAGGAGTCTCCTCGCGGGATAATAGCGCGGATAGCCGCGAAAGTTACGAGTCGTTGGACGGCTAATGTTGGCGTCTATCACTCAGAGCGGCGCTAATGGCATCGGCGAGCCTCCTAATGGTGAGGCCTTGTGGTCCCAGCCCAGGTCCGATCTCGGACCCGTCTCTGTTTCTCAGTAACAGAAGTTATCCGGTATCGCGTTTCACGGAGAGCTTTATTTACGGACGATTGACGTCATTTATAATGACGATTTTTAATTGGATAAAAAATCAATACTCACCGTATAAAAGAGTTAATCCTCTTTCCACCATAATATTATGCGCTTTAATTATAAGTGAAACTTAATGAAAGGACTCAATGAGAATTTATAAATAAATCTGCCTTTCAAAGAATTATAAAAGACACTTTAAACATTCGGTCAATTGTTGCTGCGTAAAGTACGCAATAACGTTATAATGTTGTCTGCCGCGAGCCATCAGGCTTATTCGAAGTTGATTATCCGTAATAATAGTTTTCGCATTTTATGGAAATTCGAAACGCCACCTGCCCCTTGCAACGCGCGCACGTGCGCGCGAGGTAATCGAAGTTACGGACTTTGCGTTGCGTTTGACCTACTTGCAACGTTGTTGCATCGATGAATCTCGTGGCCCGCTGAAACGAAGAAACTGGGACGCTCGGAAGTAGGATTAGCCGTAGTCATCGTCTCGTTGTCGTCGCCGTCGTCATCGCCGTCGTTCGTCGACGACGACGGTTCGCGTGCCGGGTCTGGGATTTATGACACCTCGCGCCGGCTGGCAACCGTGCGATTTCTCATTGTTAGAAACCTGGAATCTCTGCACCCACATTATCTGTCCGATTTCTAATTTCTGATTTCACATGGCCAGGCCAGGCGATGTGGGTAACTAGGCAAATAGCGACCCACACGGGGACTCATCATCGCACTTATCGATTATCTATCGACTGTTCGATTATTGTACATTGCATGTATTTATAGATTTGAAGCGATCTGTGATTTTGTTTCTCGCTGATGATCCTCGTGGGCGAGAAGAAACGGCTGCGGAAAAGAACGACGTTTGAGGCCGAACGTGGGCAGATCCGAAGTCCGACTCTCTCGATGGACATCGTTGAGACGCTTTCAGACGTCGCTAGGGTCTTTCTTTCTCTCGATAAAAGAGAATGTCGTCATCAGACGTTCCTACGAGTATGTCTTCTAGCGTAGCAATGCGTTTCCAATTCATTAGAGATATTTCGAGCGGCGTACTGCAAAGAGATGCGGCAAGGCACGGCGTTGCATTTGAATAGTGGTGCAACAGAAACTACTAGGTAGCTTTCATCTAGGCTGCTTCGAATTAGAAAATCCTCGACTACGTGGAGAGAATATGAAACGGGAAAGAGAGAGAGAGAGAGACAAAATTTGTAACGAGAGAAAAGTGACATTAGATTCGAGGAATGTCGCAAATGTAAAAGTTTATTGAACAATTCGATTGTACGAACGATCCTTTTAGAATTTCATTTAACGAAGCTTGCATTTTTTGTATTCTGTTGAAGTGATAAATGTTTCAGCGAAAATTAAATATATTTCATTATTTTATTAATTCTGAAGGTTGGAAAATACTGAATGGAGATTTGCTATTTTTATTTATTGTTTGCTGAAATTCCTACTTTAGAAAGAAAAGTATAGTGATAGCAACTATAAACCATAAAGGCAACTATACAAATTTTATGTTTAGAATTAATATGTACAGTTAAATTAACTATTTTATGAATGCAATAATTGTAAAATAGTTTTCAATTAAGTACATTAATTTTACACATAAAACTTGTATAATTTTTACTTTTAATTTTTACTTTAAACAATAAATTACCAGAGATCCAGAGATTTGATAGATGATCAAAAAATAAATTTCCAATCACACTTAAAGAAAAATATAGTGGTAGCAATTAAAGGTGACACTATATAAAAGTTTTACATATATTGTATGATAAAACAATAGAATTAATGTATCTCTAGTTGACATAATTATTTTATAGTTACGCTATAACTATAAAATAATTTGTTTAACGACATACTTTAATGTCACCTTTATGATTGCTGTCACTGTGAATATTAAAAATTTACAATTTTTCAATTCCCTTCTATACCGTACGGTAAATGGGGAGACAATCGACACGAGGCAGGAATTCGCAAAAGAATTCGTGTCTCTCCTACGAAGGAGACAACGTTTTGTCGTGAGAGATGGGCTGGGCACGAGCCTGGCGTTTCGTATAGTGGACACTCCCGGATCTCTTTCTCTCCGTCTCTCCTCTATCCGTAGAAAGGTGTCGTCACCGCCGCGCGCCGGTTCGCTCCTTCGGCCGCGTGCTCTTCTCCGAATTACGTAACTCCGTGCGGTACACGCGTGTGTGAGTAAGCACATGCGTGTGCGCGCCTTTTACAGGCGGAGTACCGCGCCTTCGTCACGAAGAACGAATAAACGGATGGACAGAGCGCGCGGCGCGGCGCGTTCTAAATCGACGGACTTGGTCGGTGCATTACGTCGGTGCATAACCGTCGGTGTAACCCGTGCATCTGCCGACCGGCCATTCAGGCCTTTGTCTCCCGCTAACGTGGGCGTTACGGAATATCTATTGTCGGTACATGCATCCACGCTCGAGGGGGGAAGGCGTGTGCATATCGTGCGCGCATATGCACGCTCGTGCGGTGGACCGATCTTTGCGGCTTCGCGTCGCACCGCGCCGTCATAACGGGAACGGCGGCGCGGTGCGTGCGAAAACGTTATGCAAAACTGCATTGCGCAATTTGCCCCGCGCTGCGCGCCTCGCAAATCGATCCGTTCGATCCGATTGCCTAGTCTGCCCGAGCGGACAGACAGCTCGACAACTCTTTAAACTCGTCGCTTTGTCGCGCTTGACAGTTTCTGATGAACGCGAAATCCCTTCGCGATCTATGTTTGGTAGTGCTAATCTTTAGCTTATGCGATGAGGAACTGTGTCTTCGTAATGAATGTGCGCGCATATGTAATAATTAATTCCTTAATTTCTTCAACTTTTCATCCGCATTCTGGGTCTTTTTTTGATACAAGTAAAATTCATTCATATTTCACTCTTATTTTTGCTCAAACTTTAATTTTAATTAAATAAAGGTTTTAACATTTGAATTAGAAAACTATTAAATTATTTGGCAATGTAATATAGATGTTAAAAAATAACCCTGAATTTGTTTACATCTATAACAGTAAGAAACTTGGGCTGAGCAAAAAAGACCGAAATTATAAACGGAGGAAGTAAAAATATGTTTGCAGACGGAGGGTTAAAATTTTTATAAAGTTAGTGTAATTTCTAAAAATGCGATATTATATTTTTTATTAAGAAAACTATGATTGCTTCTATATCTTCCAATTTGCATAGAAACATGAATTAAATGAAGTGAAATAAAGAGCGAAAGAGAAAGTACAACAGAATTTATTATGTGAGATCATAATCTTTCCTTTGGCGTTTCGAACAAATTTTATTACACGTAGTTTAACGTCGTCACTTTTTCGTGTGGATGGATTTGTACGTGATACTACACGCGGTATGTAGCTCTCGGAAGAGATGTATGAGGATCCAGCGTGGCCGCGCGATGTTAGATCGTTCGCGGATCAAAGGGGAGTGCACTTAACCAGCTGCATTATTTGCAGCCTAAGGATGACTGCAATGATAAATGCGTGCGTGGAGAAAGAAGATCGGGTAGAAATCTTTTGACGCGCTGCGCTTTAGCATCGTATACGTACGTGGCGCACTGGAATGTATCAGAATACATGAATACCTATTTAAGCGAAACGTTGATTGTAAAGAATACGCAGTGCAAACGGGATTTTAATGTACGGTAGCAGCCATACGTCTTTTCAATTTGCGTCGGGAATGCGTTTCGTGCCATTGCTAATTCGTCATCCATTACACAGTTTTACTGCGGTTTCAAAAGCATATCTCATCGTGTTCCGATAAAGATCTTGAATAATTTCTCTTTAAATTCAGCATGTTTTCACGGTGTCAAAAATATTAATCTTGTTATCACAATGTAAATTTTAACGTAATCAATTTTACATTTTGAGCATAGGTAACAATTTTTTTGTTAATTAAATAATCAATTTTTATGTATATTTCAAGATTTAATTACAAAACTTATTGATCTAAAATCTATGTACCTTTGAAAATTTAATTTGGTTTATTAATCTAATCTATTGATCTAATCTATAATCGAAATATTATTTTTAGCAGTTTTTAAAAAAAAATGTTAAGGTAGTCGGGGTTTCGGGTAATAAATGAGGAGGCATGGATGGTAAATCGCGATCAAGCACGATTCAGGAGCGGACATGATCACAGCGATACGATCGTGCTCTTCTGCGATCGTGTCGCTTAACGAAATACGGCTTTCTTAGGAGGAGCATGCCCGCGGCATGTTTTCGCCAATGGCATTTTAATCGAAGAGCTCGAAACTTATGTCTCCACCTTCACCTTTTCTTCTCTTCGCGTGCCTCTTCGTGGTCATCATGACGCGTTGCGGCTCGTGCCTTTGCTCTACGAATTTACATGTCTCACCGCAAACGCGCATCGCATGCTGCGCGAGGTGTGGCTGTAAATGCCTGTGGAATTACTCTCGCATTAATACATATTGAATTGAAGACGATTACATGGAAAAAGAGATTTTACTAAAGTATCTAAAAATTTAGCTGGATATATTGAATGGAACGAAAAAGTTTATAGTGTTACGAACACTTCCAAAATTTACGCAGCTGTAACTTTGTTAAAAAATGAAATGTTAAAAAACGAAATTTTAAAGCTTAACATTTCTACTTTCGAAAGATTACTATGTCTTTTGAGTTTCTGTAAGTTTGGTAATTTTTACATATAAAAAAACTACTAATTGGACAAAATAGGAAATTTCTGTTCACTTTGTTGGTCCGTCACGTGATAAAAAAAACTTGCGAAAATTTATGACTTTTCAACATGAAAATATAAAATTTTCCTTACAATACCATTTTTTAAAAATGTTCCTAAGATTTTTTGTTACTGAATTATCTCGGATTAAAAGGAGCATCTTGATTTTGATTTCTCATAAGTCTGTTAAATATCAGCTTACCGCAATTTAAAAAACAAATTTTGGAGCTAAAACTTTGCTTTATTAAATAGTACAATTGTTATTTTTTTTAAACATGTAATTCAAATGAAATAGCGCGTGCGTTACGAACTTCTAGTTCAATTCAATATATCTGAAGATAACTTTTGTTGTTTAACTACACATGTATGTTACTTATTTTAGAAGAATGCTACCTTGTAAGAATTTTAACGTATCATAAAAAATTTTATGTCACTTGTAACTAATATATAAAAATAGCAAATATTCCATCTTTAAGAAGCTACATATTGTACATACGAGTATGTGTCTTACGTGACTAAAAGTAGGTAATGCGGATAGGTTATCTCTATAATGATAACAGTTTCTGGAAATATTCTAATAGTAGAAAAAATATGAAAAATAAATATTAAAATAATTATATAAGACGTTTAAATAGACGATGTAGAAACTGCAAAAAGTTTTGACACTCTAACAATTAGCTTGAGTATCCTACACAATTACTTCGATGATTCTACAACATTATTTTTAGATCTATATTTAGTTAAATTTTTAGATATTTCAGTAAAATCATTCTTGCGTGAATGTTTTCCACACACGTATGAGCGCAGTTTACGCAGTATAACAAACACTACATTAACATTAATAATAATAATATTGATTTAAGTAAATTAAATTTTTGTCTTTTATTCAGAATTTTTTTTTATATATGAGAAATCATTCTACTTATACGTTGTTGATCTTTGAGCTTCCTGGCGAGATATCTTAGCTCGAAAATACTTTCAGTGTGAATTTGCTAGAATGACTTCTCTGAAATACACATTTACTATAAGCACACCCTAACTCACCGCTTGCGGTATTGTAACCTCGGGAGGTTTCACACGGGAGAGCGATGATTTCAGCTCTTCCTTACTTCCTTCACGCCAACTGTCGTGTTCTTACCTTCTTTTTCCACTTGCGCCGGACTTATCTTCTTGTTCCACTACCGTATATGTACATCTTTTTCCACTGACGTGTTCTTACAGCTTTTTTCCATCGGTAACCGGCGCGAATCGAAGAACTTCTGAAGTTGTTAGAACACGCGTTTTCACGACTTGTAAAGTTTTAAAAAATTCAAGATCTTCCTTAACTACTGCCACTTCTTCCAACTGTAACTTTTAATACTGCAACTATCAAAGAATCCAAACTGGTTTGTAATTTTTCGTCAAAATAACAGCGCATTTTCTGAGATTTTCCTATGACTTTTGTTGTAATATGTAAATGATTAAATTGATCGATTTACTTTCCTTCTTTATACTCTTCTTTTCTTCAATAATATATAAATATATATACAGCCATAAGTATAAAACAGCTTCATAAGTTGACGTAAATATTATATATTTAACGAAAAATAAATTTAAAAACAGTGTTATAAAAATAATATTTATAATACAATTTTAGTATTTTGTTAATCTTTGCATTTTTGGTTTTCATTACCGCCTTTTTCAAGAAAATGTAATAAATTGAGGGTGCTTTATGGCCAAGGTACATTTAGAAACGTACATTGGGAAAAATTTCTGGTTGAAAATGAAACGAATCAAAAGATGCATATCAATCAAAATTTTGATTATCTCAACTAGAATTATAATAGATTCAACCAGAAAATTCTCTCCATTTTCAATTAGAATTCCAATTAATGCAACCAGACTCTTTTTTCCACTATTAATCATTGATAGATCTATTATTATTATTAAATTTGTCATATCTATAAGAGCAACTGTAAAAAGCTTGAAGGCGAAGTGTTAGAAGTATGAATAGATAAAAAGCTTCAATCGATTTTAAATTCACGCTTAATCTTAATATTCGTAATTTTATTACAAAAACGTTTGTCACGTTGACAGCTTAATTCAAAACAAAAAGCGTAACGTTACATAAAATTTTCGTTAAGAAAAAAGTCGATACTGAATTAGTCGAAAAGTTCCGCAAAGTGCGATGACAGTTCTGGGACGCGCCATACATCAACTCGCGTCTCAAAGTCTGTCTGTCGGACATCTCGAATTTCTCTAAGCGTTCGTAACAGAACGTTACCTAGTATGGACCTTTTCTATGCGCTCAAGCCGTCGCGTCGTCGCGAGATTACGATAGGATGAGAGACGAGAGAGATGCCATAGTGAATTGCTATTTCCACACGTGTTCCCAAAATGCAAATGCAGATGGGCATGCGGAATCCGATTCACATTTCTCTCTCTCTCTCTCTCTCTTTCGGGCGAAGATAACTCGATACGAAGTGCACGTCGGAACGAGGTGCGTCATATGCAATTCGATTTTCCCGTCGCGAGAGGAATCGCTTTGTCGAGACTTGATGATTGTCGGTGCACGCTCGAAGGCATATCCTTCCTCTCGACGATTCACACGCGGCCCACAGATCCTCTCGTCCGATAGATAATCTGTACGCGTGTGATCGTTCGCCGGTGTGTTGGCGACCCTAAGCTCGCGCCTACTTTCTTCGCCACCGCGGATCTATGCAGAAGACCTTCGAGATACCGCAGCAGGTGGACGCGAAGCCGGCCTTTACGCTCACCTCACCTCGGTCGTGGTCTTCGTCTCTCTTTTTTTCTCCTCGGGCGTTTCATCGCCTTTTTTGTGTGTTTACCTTCGTGCCGTTTATGGATCGCGATAAATCGCCGCGACAACCGCGGCACGAGAACGCTTAGATTTTTCTTACACGTAAATGCTATGCGCGATGTATATTCGCGAAGCCTGCAAAAAATTATTAAGCACATCAAGGCTGGGATTACTGAGGAGACAAGTCTTCCGCGTAACGTCGCGCTACTGGCGACTAGCGGAAAGATTAGTGGTATTTTACAGCGACGCGTCGCGGTACGGTAACGTTTGCTTTTAAGAAGTGACGGCGAAGTTGCTAATAACTCGATATAATTGATAGAACGCCTTGAAAGATAATGCGAAATACCAAAGCTATTATATGGCAATGTAATCTCACGTACGTATACATACGAGTATATGCGACGCTGTGAGCTTCTGATGACTATACGGGTTTTCTATGAAAAGGAATAACGTGATTTAGATCTGGCGCGTGTAAAGTTGATAGAGAACTTGACTACGATGTAGCGAATTCATCAGCCCGAGCCAAGTCGCGGCTCGTCAATTCTATTCGCAGAAATCCACCGGCTCTGTTGTCTTCAGAGGCACCGCGCGAAGCGGCGTCGAGAGCGTGTAACATTTCCGGAAGTCCCGACTCATTCCCGAGTCCCGAGTACCAGCACGCTCGTTACCTCTAGGAAGAGGAAGGTACCGCATAATACTCGGTACCATCTTTTTTATGCGAGATCTGTCGAGTCAGTCGTTCAGAGCCTGGCTTAACAGTCGTAACATCTGCTGTCGGTGGCCGCCGTTGAGTATCTGGGTACCGGTAGAATACTCGACGAGAGCGTGTGTCATCTTCTCGCGTAGCCGCGAAGCTTTTATTGCGCTTCATTACTAAATCGCGCCGGGTCCCCCCCGGGAGGCCTTAAGTGAATTCCTCCGGCTAGTAAATCGCGTATTACAAATAGGAACCTGCTCTCCTCCCGATACGATGGTAAGCGTGGCTGCCGCGTAATAAAATTACGCTTGGGATTACCTAGGCACCGTCGAAAAGTCGTTTCTTCGCGAAATGTTCTCAAGATCGTTGCGATTTAACTCAGTCGCAAGATTCGTTGCACTCCATGAGATACTGGGAACGATGGTAATCATAATATTCCTTGATTCGCGATTTCTTATTTTAATCCCTGAAACTACGACGAGAGAGAAAAAAGAATAGTTGCGATTATCATAATTTAATTATAATTTATACTCATTTCCGATATTAAGTATATATTTTTTTTATGGTATATAAATATAATTATTACTATTAACACTGATCGACAAAAAATTTAATTTTTTTTTATGTTAAATTGACACGATAATGTATTTCTTATATAGTGTTTTTTATGTTGATTCTACTTCTATTTGTTAAATTTATAAGAAGAAGAGGCTGTTTAAATAACGTGCATTTTAAATTGTATAATTTGATATTTTGCGATAATTCACTGGTCGATAATATGCCATTTTTCTTAAATTAATCTGATAGAGCTTCTTGTAGCATTTTTTACACCGATTTTAAATCTATTTGCTAAAATGAGGAAAATATAATTTTTAACATGCGTTTAAAAATTCCTGTACTTTTATATCTTTTTCGATACACGTAAATAATTCACAGGAAATAGCTACTGAGTTCAACATGATTTTCTGCTGATTGTAAAATGCTTTGTATACAAATAAATCATTTAATTAAGATAAAGATCCCATACAACGAGCTATGTAGTAAAATGTATAAGTTTTTAAAAAGCGATATTGATTGCACAAAACTCATAGAATAAATTCTAATCTTCGGAATAAAAAAAAAGGCACAGATTCTATCACAGATTACCTCTTTACAAAATCATTGTCGATCAATGTAATTATAGTAATAATAATTATAAGGATATACAACTTCTAATCACAATTAATTTACTATGTAATCATAGTCACAAATACCAAACACTTTTTCTCAGTGTAGATATTCATTGCAGTTTTTTGTAAGCATAGCTCGTCATGTGGTTGCTTATCACATATTGTGCATTGCAACAACTACTATTGTAAGAATATTCCTTAGAAAAGAAATGACTAGACTCGGTCGTGCCTTTCGGAAGCCAGCCGACCTTCGTTTCAGTGACGACGATGATTCGTCTCCGCGAAAGTACGTCTCCTTCCACGCGCGTCCTGCCATTTTTCCGTTTTCGAAAGTAGACCTCGTCCAACACGCCGCAGAATAGAACGCGTTGCCTGCCGAGGCCGTGATTTATTATCCGTCGTCTGCCGCCAGGCTGCTCGGCGCGCTGCCCCCCCGTGTCGTAAACACACGTTGCAACCATCGTGCCGTTCAGTTAAACAGCTGGTAGACCAAGAACACCTTATTTCGCGGCGCATTCTCTCGCGTCCGGAACTCGCGTTCGGATGCACCGGCCCTCCTTTGTTTACGGTAGAAACGGATCTATGCAGAAACTAATTATTCATACGTCCAACTTCATACTTTCCAAAGACACGTCTTCTTTTCTGATAGTAGGATAATATTGGAGCGCGAATCTACCAAATTATCGTTTAATTTGTCCTGTTTTTTTTTTACACAATATGTAATTAAAAAGACTTTAAATCTGTTTATTTTCTTGTTTTATTAAATCTGAAATTAATGGATAATTCTATCTAAAAATGTTTCTTCGAAAGGTGTATTAAATGTGTTCTTTTTTCATCTCTTTATTTTCACGCCAATTCATACTCCCGTTAAGAAATCTTAAAAATTTATCAACTGTGCATTTTGGAAAGTCATCCCTGCCTCGCCGGGCCCGATACGCTTTTCGACCCTTTGCCCGAACATCCTTCGATCGATCGATCGATTAATCACCCGAAAAAAGCATGCGGCTTGTAATTAAATACAATCGGCCGATTAAGGCAGTCACGGATGGGTTTCTGTGTTTATTCGTGGAGGCCGACGAGTCTCGGGAAGACTGCAATTACTCCGGTCGTCACGGCAGGCCCACGGCCGATCCTCAAATTACGTGATTGACAGCTCGAACATCCGTCAGATCCGGCTAGGATAAAGTCCCCTTTGGAAAGTCTCGGGGAGAAGTGCGATAGCTCTTTCTCACGTCGCTTCGACTCGGCGTTTCTGTCCGAATTTAATCGCGTAGACCACTTGCTAAATATTTGTTCGCTCGTTTAACGTTCGAAATTAACAGCCGCAGCTGTCGGTGTCAAATGTCAGTTGGGCATATCGATACATAGAATTGTATGTTTTCGCAGAATGATGTTTCGGCTATTAGTAATTAATGATAATCGCGAAATGGAAAATGGTTCTGATTTTCGTGCGAAATCTTATATTTTTTAAGTAATATATAAGATGTTTCTTTTATGCTTGTTTCTAAAATGTAGATTAACTTTTATCTTTTGGTTAACTAATTTTTTATCTTTTTCTAAAAATTAGAATTAGAAGATATAATTAATTAAACCGAGATTATAGCTAATCTACATTGATAGAAATGGACATTAGGTTATCAATGTAAATTAACTTTAATTTCGGTTTAATTTACTGTTTACCTTTTTAATTTCTTAAAACAAAATGATAAAAGAATAAGTTAAACCGACGATTAAAATTAATTTAGAACCTTGATAGAAATGGACATTTGACGTAAAATAAAAGAAAAATTTGTAACATACAATGTACTAGTTCTTATGACAGAAAGTGTAGAGTAATCCTGAAATTTTTTGTTTTAGAAGAGTACATATCGCTAATAAATTGTAATAATTCACAGTTACAAAGTATAAGTTTAGAACATAAAGTTAAATTTAAAAGTTAAAGAAGTTCATAATTTATGATAATTTCTTTTATTAAACGTCTAAGCGGAATTACCCTGTATATATAAAATTCGTCGCATGATTCCATTATATAGTTTATATAAAATCTTTTCTTATCACACATATAAATATTATATGAATTTAAGAAAAGCAACGTATATACATATTAAAAAAAATATCTCTCATTTTTTTCATTTCTATTTAGTTTTAAAGACTGTTTTGAAGAGTTAAAAAGCTAAAAGAGCTTCAAAAGAATTTTTTCAATAAACAATGTTGAGAAATGACGATCTGCGGCGCGAAATTTACATGTGAATGCATAGTAGAATTTATTGCCGAGACGAATGATCGATCAAGCCGTGTAATCTTCTCATTCTTTCTGCCTGGCTTCCTCCCGCGCTCGTTTTAATCGTGCACCGATCGCACGCTATCATTGGGATCTAAGCGATCGTGGCAATGACCCGCTGACCGTAATGATCACGTAACGATCGACCACCGCAGAGCTCGGAAATGAGATAACAAAGGGAACATATCTGGAATCCCGACTTCGTGCGACCATACGTACGTAATGTATCTACTGACTAATTCTACGGGAATCGCGGATATTGGTAGAATAACGGGGCGGCGCAGATGCTATCTCATGTGAAATAGTTGTGCTTGGCGTTGCGCACGAGTACGAGGAAATCCTGCATAAAATTCTCATCATCGAATTCAACGTCGACTCACGTCATCCAAATAAATGCGATCTGATCGGTTCGGAATGGCTTCTCTGTTCCCCTTCGCACAAGTTTTCTCTAAACTTGACGATATATCCTATGAAAGATGAATCTACTCTCTAAAACTTTTAGAGTGAAATGTCATTTTGAAGAGTGAAATCTTTCATTTTTAAAGATAGAAAATTGAGCCACTTGTTTTTAAGACTGACTCAATTTTCACACTTTACAGTGAGATTCTACTCCAAAGAATTTAAAGAGTACGCTTCTCATTTTCTTATTATCTGGATTTGTGGTTTAACTCGCGGTGTAACTTTTAACAAGGAATAAGTCAAATTTATAAAAATTTATATAAATTATATTAGCATGCTCTTACGCATCGTAAGAAAATTAAAAATATAGAATGATATATTCTATAATAAAAAGAAATAGAAATGTAATAAATTAAAACAACAAATTTTTTTTAATGAAATAAACAAAATAATTTGTTCTGTTAGAATACATATCTCTTTTTTCAGAATAGATATATATATGTTGTTAACTTATTTAAAAAATGACAACTCAAAGAATTAAATTTGTTTAAAAGGAGAAACTATTTTTCAACTTGACAGAAAATTAATAATTAAGTAAATAATATCGAAAAAAGGATATTATACTTTTAGAAACATAATGATCAAATGTTATTTTTGTCATTTTCATAATCCTTAAAAAACCCTTTTTAAATTGTGGTGATTTTGATATTTTACAAAATTTTGATATTATAACAAATCCGAAATAATTCATCAAATGTAACATAACTTGAAGTAAAATATCACTAACGGTTTATATTTACCTTAATTAGCTAAAATGATTAAAATGAAAACAAAACAATTTTTTCTTCTCAAACTTTGATCATCAAAATTGTCTTAACTCTAAATGTTATCTATAGAAGACTTTTTTTATTTACAAAAATGCAACTCAAAATATGTCTCTCTTATAGAAGATATCATGATCTTGAAAATCTTAAAAACGATACAAATGCTATTTGACCGGCGAACTGTGAAATTGAATAGTTCACTTTTGATGATTGATAGAGTAATCTTTTCCTAACTCATTCATGATAATGAATGTAATTAAAAAATCACATTTTTTAAGTAGTGTCACTTTCGAAGTAAGAGGGAAACGATATATTTCTTAGTTTGATTAAACTTCGAATATTTTACTTTTATGTATCTCAGCGCTAAAAGTTGTTTCTATGAAGATGATCATGAATTGAAACATATTCATAGAAAAGTTCTAGTCTTACATAATGCATTATTCGTCAATTGAAATCCAGGCACATTGTGAATAATAATTAAATACCTGTTGATTGCGATTAATAAGATAGCCTGAATCGACCTTGCGTGCGAAGGGAATTAGCACCATTGTACAGCAGCAGAGAATTTTCACAAGGCTTTCTGTGAAATTTAATAAAACTCGTTCGCAAGTAATGCCATAAACTATAATACAATAGACGACCCTGTCGATTATTGCGAGTTTGCAATGCCTCGCTACGCCTGCTAACGATCCATGATGATATTTTATTATTATTTCCGTGCATATTGTGCGTTTTCTAGTGGTATTTTACGCGGGATTTACGATCGTCGTTTCCGGTATGGCAGCACCGAAAAGAATCATTCTTTACCGGTATATCGGTAACTATGTGCGGTGAACGTCGTTGGTGCACGACGTTGATAACTTAGACGACCGGTTTACTTCGGCATGCCTTTCCGTTATATCCTTCCTAATGGAGAGGATTTTTCCGCTTCGCAATCGCGACGACTTGCAGTTACTTGTTTTGACACTCCCGCGGGACCAGGATGTACACGTGAGTTATTACGAACCTAGTGCGAGGCAAGTTATTAAAGCTCGTCAGCGCGAATCAATTATTCCGTTAGATATGGATAATTATAGCGTTCGTATCTATATATGGCGTTGAAGATAGCACTGCACGTTAAGTGTGCCTCTCATAAGAATAAATACCCGTCAAGTATAGGATATAATCGTAATACTCTACCAAACATAGATCTTCCTTTCAAACGCGCGAGCGTATTTATCGGTTAACGCGAAACGTTTTCTTCGCCTCTAAAATAATACATTAATAATATGTTCTGAAAAATTCTAACAACGAGAATGCTGAAACACGCCCGTAAAAATTCTTCGCGTTCACTATCGTGCTCTTTGTACTTCCACGCGCTGAAACTTTTCTGTATGGTGCGTCTTATTAAAGCGACACATCTTTATCTTTTATTATAGATATTCTTTAATATTGAAATGATATACTTTAATATTGAAAATACTTTAATATCGATATCATTATAAGAGGCTTTGAAAGCGAAGAGATTTAATTAATCAAACGTAACGGTCCTTTTTATCTGCAACATGCTTTAAGGCGTGTCTTACCGTGAAATTCGAGACAAGGTATGTACTTTATATACACTGACTTCACACAGGTAGTTAATATACTCGATTAATATACTCTAGAGATAAATTGTGCAAAAGAAAACATTCGGTCGTTATAAAACTGCGGAGGATATACTTACCTAGTATCAGCCGGTATGCTCGAAGTTCAAGTTGCGCTTAATAAGTTTCCTCTACAAAGAAAAAAAGAAATAAACACAGTCAGAGTGGATCTCGGCACGATGATCGAGATTTCTCGGGCGGATTCTGTTGGACATGCCACGGGGAGGGCGTCATTATTTCTGTCGGTGTGGTGTCAGCAGCGCAACAATTTCTAAATCTCTAAATTACCGGCGCGGACGTTTACTATCGGAAGAAAGGCACTTAATTTGCACGAGGAAGTGCTGTTACGAAAGAGAGAGGGAGAACCGTTCGTTCGTTAAAACGTTCTTCAAGTGGTGTTGCGTGCGTCATAAATAAGGGGGAACGGTGGACGAGCGATATAGGGGGTTCTCCCGTTCTCTCATGATGATGAGGAAACCTCCTCTCGCCTACCCCCCGCTACCTGCGACCGCGTCGCTCGATTTAGTTGACGAATGAATTTTTTTCGTGATCCTGCGATCACGTGGACCACAGCCATCGGGCATAATTAAATAGAGATTTTACGCATTCAGTCGTGACTAACGAATCGTAACCGGGTCGGCGCATGTCGTGTATAACGTGTATCAAGGACAATTTCGAGATGTTTTATTTTGGCGGAGTGTATTGACATGCCGAGTGAATGTTATAATTATGAGAGAGCTCGTTTGCGACCGGATTCGAGGCCCGGAATATAACTTGGACTACCCCTATTATTGTAGGTTTCGTGTGAGGCGCTATAATTTTATTACGATCGCTCCGTATATAGTTAACTTTTAAGTGGGTAGGTGAGATGGCCACAGCATCCCAGGTGTAGTTTTCTTTAAAGCCTTGTTCTGAAAAAGGGAATAGAAAGTATTGCCCAGATGTCTAAAAGTTTTATGTTTATTATTTTTACAATCTTCTATCTCATAAGGATGTAACTAATGTAAATTTAACTATAACATAATATGACATAATATATAGTAGATGTATAAAGCATTGTCATCTACGTTTATCACAAGAAGTGTGTTTTAACCACTAAAAGGAATAAGTGAATAAAATTAGTTTGAAAATAAAGGAAAATATGAAAAATCAAATATTTCAATAGTATATATAAAGAGGACATATTTATTGAAAAATAAAAATACTTCAGAATTCTATTTTACATAAAGACAATAATATTAATCTAAACAATAGAAACGATCAATAATAATCGTTCAGTACTTTTAGTGTTGAGCGTTCTACGTAATTATTTTAATGATCCAACAAAATTATTTTCAGATCTGTATCTAGTTAAATTTTTAGATATTAAAAAAATTTGTTCCGTTTAGAGTTAAAAGAATCATTAAAAATTTAATTTTATGTGCATTATATACAACTAATCTAATTTTTGGAAAAACGAAATTTTTTATCACTGCATTATGACAATGTGTAACGCAATACTGATTAATAAATACCTATGTGATTGATCAGTCTAGTTGTTCGAATATTTTAAATGATATTAATTTTAATGTGCGGTAGAAAGTGTAATTTCGTTTTAAGACTTCGCAAAGTGCCGTGGACGTGTTGCAAATGAACTCGCGCACGGTTGGAAGATTGAACGAGCAATAAAAGAGTCACATCTCATAATAACGGCGTCGCGTAAAGGTATCCGTTTATGAAAACGAACCGACTCGAACGTACTTACATGCATATGCACACGCGTGTGCGCGTTGCGCGAACTAAAGACGGCTGGCTCGCTCGCCCGCAGCAAGTACGCAGCAATACATTATTAGCTCCTTATGCACCCTACATGCGTAGCATGTTGCAACAGTGTCCCGGCTACCGTGTACATGCGCGAGGAATAATATTAGGAATGAGTCGATATATATACGCGCACACCGGCGCGGCGTCGCATTATCCGCGACGGTGATTATTGCCCTCACGACAACTTCCGTGGCGAGCATAAACACCAACGTGCCGACGTCGACCGGGGCTCATTTGAATAAACAGCCACGATTATTATTACACGATCCGCAACCTTGTATTATAGCTTTGCATCGGCAATCGTCGCGATCAGGTTGGACTTGGACCGCGGGAGAACGCGCGAGCGTGATTGCGAGCATTTCACTCGTTTCTTCGTGTCGTACCTCGTTATCGAATTAGCGGTAACGACCTTCGCTCGTAATTACGATATTATTTCAACCGATTCCCGCGCGTGCGAGATAGATAAATAAAGATAGATAAAGCGTTTATCGAGATTCTAGGGCAGGCCCTCTAGGAATATAAAGCGTAGCTACTAAAGAATTAATAAAAAAGATATTTTAAACATAACAATAACGTTTCGCGATAGTACAATGATTGATGAGAAATTAAAAATGTGTATAATAAGAAGACGGATAGTTTTGTTTAATAATTGGTATTGTGCGAGAGTACAAAAGTTTGACGAACAGAATACAAATATACAAAAATGTGCAGAATATGTATAATAGGACGGCAAGAGTTACAAATGGAATGAAAAAATGAAAAAAAAAAAATACGAGAAATGAAATTTAGCTATTTCAGATAGAGTAAAAGAGAGAAAGAGAGACGTCAAAGTTATTATTCACGAATATAAATTGGGACATCCAATGACGTCTCTTTTCTACGATCGATCGATCACCTGAGGGTATCTCTGTGTTCGAATACTGCATACTTTGAAAGCGCGAGAAGCGGCTTCGGAGGCAAAACGGCATTCCAGTGACGGTAGCTTTTACTCGCGATTTGACCGATTGTGAGATCCGCGGAAGTAGTGCAAGTCATGCATCTAGGAAGCCGCGCCGACGCTCGGTGGCTCCCTACCGATCTAGCCGAGTTGCACTGCGCGACTGTAATATCATTATCGTTCGTCGGGTGAACCTCCTATGCCCGTCCAGGTTAATCAATTATTACAGGCTCTCCCGTGAGCTGCTCGTCGGTAGCGATCGACCGTGGCTACCTAGCTTCGGCTATTATTCAGCCTGATCTCAAGAGGAGTCGGCTGAGAGACGAAGGTAAACCGGTGATTCCCGTCTTCCCCTTTTCGTCTCATGCGATTTAAGCACGCAAAACGCAATCGAAACGTGTGTGAATTGAATTATATGGCCTTAAGTCTAACAATGAGTATTATTAAATTACTAAGAAATATATATATTTCTATTCTTAAAAGGTTTGTATTATAACAGAGTATATAGTTTTTCATTTTATTCACACGATATTCATTGTTTTAATTATTGTTCTATTCTACTCCTTCTATTATAGTACATATATATTTTTCTATATTTTTATAACTTATGGTATGTAAAATGGAATGGAAAAGAAACTGCAATTCTAAATTTTGGTTATAGAAAATTTAAAAATAACAAAACACACAAAGACAAAATATTTTTTACTATTATCGCGTAATTACATTAAATATGAAAAAAAAAACAATTTTATTATAAAATTAGTTAAGAAAGAGGAGGGGGATTATCTTTCTTATATGAGATATAGTACTTCTTGAATCTTCAAATAGAAATGATTCCACGAAAATGAATGAAAATAGCATTCATTCACGAGTGTTTTTTTATTTTGTATAATTTATACTCAAAACATAAACTGAATCATTCAGATCACAGTCACAGACGACGGAAAGATTTCGAAACACAATGCTCACTCGTCCGTCGAGCCTATAAAGAGACTTACTTCGTACAAGTAACGTGACGTGGAAATTTGCAGTCTGCAGATACGCAGAGAGTTGACGGCTAG
>NW_017296157.1:4444402-4469685 GCF_001594075.2 Trachymyrmex cornetzi | reverse complement strand
TCTCCCTCTCTCTCTCTCTCTCTCTCTCTCTCTCTCTCTCTCTCTCTCTCTCTCTCTCTCTCTCTCTCTTTCTCGACTCTCTTTTTCTCTCTCGTCGACACCGACGCCGACGGTGAAAAACGTCGCAGCCGTTTTAATCGGCTCCTCTTAGGAGCCTCCGGCTTAGTGTTTGCTCTCGACGTTCATATTTATATTCTGCTATTAGTGTACTGATGTCGCGATGCGATGCTCGGAAAAAGCGGCGCTTCCACGTTCGTCGCGTAAATACGAGCCGATAGCCACCGTGGGGTAGACTCCGCCGTCTTCTTCTTCTTCGCGTCTTTTGATCTCGGAAGAGCCTTGCACCCCGGTCATCGTTGTCGATTTTCTTTATCCGTCCTCCCCCACCTGTCCTCGTACGGCAAGCGACATTTTTGTTTAATCAAACAGGTTTTAGACGGTACGCTTGTGAACCACCGCCACGCTCACGACTTCCTGCAAGCGCACCGGCACCCACCGGTCGTACGGTACGTTCGAATGTCAACGTAGAGAAGAGCCTCACGAAGTCGTTCCTCCGTGTAGCCGTACCTGTTTTTCGACCTCCCGCTCGCTCTCTGTGCAAGGTGTTCACGTGATTTTTTCCCTCTTCGTCTTGGAGCTTCAATCCGAGATGGTGTGCGCGATTGCGAGTCGTGGTCATCGTATGTCGTATGTTACCTTGTTTAACTGATTATCCTTAGGAAATTTCTTCTTTTACGCGAGAAATTAATATTATTTAATTATCAATATTAATGAATAATAATAAATAATGTTATAAATATTAAAAATTATCAATATTAATAAATATTATCAAATTATTTAATTATTAATATTGAATATCTTCGTAATTGTATTTTTATCTGAATTTTCGTTTAGCAGGATTCACTCCTTTATCAAAAGATATAGTGACAGTAGCTGTCAAAAGTTCCTGGAGTAATTTTATTGTATTGCCTAGATAACGAATCTTTACAGACAAAGATGTAGTCTACAAGTACTTAATATATTTGAATGTTTAAAATATTGTGGATTATACAACAAAGAATTTTATTAATTTATGATATAAACTGAAAAACAAATTGACAAAAGATTATTATAAAATTATACGTTGGCCCCGAAACTTGTGGCAAACCATTATATTTCTAAAGTTCCATAACTATCTTCTATCTCTGTATTATTGATAATCACATTTTAAATAAGAAAACTGTGTGAAGGTCCTAGAGTTGTTTTCAGCGTGTCATTATTTTCGAGAAAATCGCATATTTGCCGGATAAAGTCCGCGTTCTTGCACGTCAGACAGACATTCCGATTCTGACATTATATTGAATTCGAGATAGTCGATACAACGGTACAGGTAGACGACGAGTATCATCCTAGTTGCTTGCGCAGCTGCCGGTATTGACGATCGAGCGGATAATCAATAATAACGAGTAGCGAGATGGAGGCAGCTGAGCTGGCTACAAATTGTAAATTCCCCATGAAATTAGGCGGCGTGCCAGTTCTGCTTTCTCCTCTCGAGGAATCGGGCGCGCGTCTAGATACATATCGATGTACGAAATCGTTTTTAAGTATGTCAGTCGTGCTTAATTCGCCGAGTACACTCTCATCGAATTAGAGACAAAAATCTTCAATAGTGATTTAAAAAATTTTTCTTAAACGCGTCGTTCAATATATCTTGCAATGAACCGGCATGAAAGCCGGTTAATTAACATCAGATTTTGATACCAAGATTATAATAACAGGTATTATAATAGCACATTGTATCTCGAGGATGATCAATGTATACTAATTTAGCATGATTTCTACTAAGAGGTTTAAAAGCTTAATTTCAAATATTATTTAAATAATTATAATTCAACAATTGGAATTGAGGTTATACATTCAATTTTGTTTTACATTTTTTGGATAATTGTATGTACACGGAAAAACGATTTTGTTCGATACGGATCTGAAAATAATTTTGTTGGATCGTCAAAATAAACGTTGAAAATTAAAAGAAACGATGCTTTGTGTTTTATTTTAGCAATCAGCTTGACTTTCCAGCAAAATTATATTGATGGTCCAGCAAAATAATTTTCCGATCTGTATCCAGTTATATTTTTCTTTCAGCTCTTTTTATTTTTATATAATACAGTATAAAGATTGTCGGTAAAATTTCTGAATATATAATTAAGCTGATTAACTTATCGCATTATTTAAAAAAAATGATGGAAAATGTGTGTAATTATATATGTAAAACAAACGCCAATAGTATCAATCTAAATTAATTACGTTAAATTATACAGGTAATACATTACGTGCATGTTCAACAGGTGTGTGTACGGGCTGTGTGAACTCTAATAAAATAAAACACTTACGGAACCCGTAAAACACGTATATAATCAGCCGCGTCAATTTACCCGCCTGATGGTGCGCGAGTCTAATATCCTCGTCGTGTGTAATCTATCGTGGAGGCGCGAAAGAAGTTACGATATTCATGCGTGATGATCACCATGATCCGAGCGACAGCTGAACCACGTAAGACCACACCGATAAATCAAGCCAGAATTGGAAATCCATCAGAGGTATAATTCTCGTCCGACGGCTTTGGGGAGCAATCGGGAAGTCACTGCTTCCCTGTCGCGTGTATCATCGTAATGGTACGTGACGTATTATGCCTCTTGAGGAACACGATGATGGAACGGTCGCTGTGACACTCACGAGATAGATTTTTTGCCTGCTCGAGGTAATGCGCGAAAAGAAAAGGTTAAACCTGCGAAAGAGGGTGAAAAATCGATCGGATATTACCGCGCTGCATCGTCTGTAACTTGATCGATAATGCGCTCATTGTTACTTATTTAATAAAGGGCTCTTAATGCATTTGCGAGTTGAGAAACGAGGCTCATTTCGTAATAAATAGTGGTAGATAGCAGATTTACGATGCTATCGCGAATACACCGGCGTGGTGCTGCCGGGTGATTTCGTAAAAAAAGATACGGAGAGTCGAAATGAAAGCAGCACGTTGCCAGCGGTAACATAATCGAATCTAATCAAATGCTTTCTGCTATTATCTTTTTTTGTCTCGTCTCGAACGATACATCAAACCGCGCGCCTCCGATGTATGGAGGCGAAACTTCCGAAACTTGTCACGATCGCTAAAAATTAATTTTTACATCGATTACGATTGAGGAAAAGCAACGGCGAGTCACGCAGAGGCGCAATTTCTTTCCTCGGCGGATGAAATAGCTGTAATTTACCATTTAATTACGCATAATTGCAGAATTCACGTCATAATCAATATACAACATTGATAATTTTCCACAACAATGCTCTTACATCTGGTGAGCATAAGCGTAATTATAATTAATGCGTTTCATTACCAGTGCGTCAACATAATTGAAGTTCATTAAAGCATACGAATATAATCACGAGCGTACAACAGAAACGAAATAAAACATCTTGTAACTCGAATTACAAATCGCTTCGCGAGAGTTAATCGTCGATACCGATGGGAACAATGATCTCGTTAAGCACCAACAACAACGCGGTTACGTCCGCCGGCTATTGATGTTACGATTAATAACAGGACGTATAAGTTCCTGATTAATTGCTCGAATAAAACGCACCGCGGTAGTCGCGGATATATGGGTATTAGGCGTTCCTGAGTTACGATATAATTATCGTCAGCCGGGAACCTGACCGCCTCGTTCTCGTCGGGAATTGCAGCACAAAACGCGCGCGCCGACGCCGTGTAATCACTAATTGGAAAAGCACCTTGATGATCTAAATTCAAAATAAAACTGGAATGTCGAGGCGTAAAAAGTTTCTTCTGCGCGATAGCAAAACTTATTTAATAAATTATTAATTATACACCAGGCATAAAGAAATTAAGATAAATTTTCTTAAAAAGAGCATAACAATTTGATTATTCAGCGCTATTACATACTTTGTTACTATATTTTTTATATTATACGGTAATTTATCGTTATGTTTAATTAATTTTTTTAGTATACGGATAATGTAAGATTTTTTAACTTGATATGTCAGTAATGATAGGAAAATTGCAGAAGCATCTCAAGACATTATATTGTTTTTGTGTCTCAATTATTTAAATCGATGACAAGTTATAAACATGATTGCATGAATAAATCAACTAAGAGAAGCGCCACTTACGATCACAAAGTCGGAATAGTACATCTATATATGTATTTAAATAGATAAATTTATCTCGAATATATGATTGCGCGCCGATTACTTTTCAGATTTGCAACGCAATCAAACTATAATAATAATTATCCCCGCAAATTCGACGCTATTAGCATTCTTAAATCTGTAGAGAACTCATAATAAATAAATTAACATATTGCATACGTTAATTTATTTGAATAATTGACGTTGTGTTTCAAAAACAATTTGATATCTGAAGATACTTTTACAACTTTCTTACCATTAATGTTTTTCAAAAAATTATTGACGCATTAAATAAAAAAATATTACATTATCTGTGGTGAATGATATTAAAAAAGCTAGACGATCTAGGACTAAAAAAAGATTGATGATTTAGCGAGAAGAATAAGCTCTAATAACGCCGCGTCAAAGATGTGTTGAAATCTTAATTGCTTCCGACGTATCGTGCGTCAAAGTGGCATTATGTAAACCGTCGATGGGAAGATCACTCAGCATTACCTGGAGTGTAGACGACGTCCCGAACAAGCGGAATAATCATCGAAAATCGGGCGTCAAGTATCGCCTATCGACCTCGCCGCCTGTTTCGCCGTATCGAATTGGACGCGCTAAGTTTCTGAAACGATAATGACGCGAAACCGGTTTTTTTTCCGGCTCAGTTGCGATCCGGAGGCGAAATGAGAAAGGAGGAGGACACGGGGATAATGGAGGACGATATGCGGCGCTTATTCTCTGCGCTCCCAATCGAACTGGTTGCGATAAAAGGGCGACGATATTTTCGCCGCGACGCTCGTTAACATCAATAAACCACTTGTGTACCGTTAATGAACCAATAATTAATCGGCGTGTAATGAAGTCCGCTATCTGGCAGCGGATTAACTCGAATGGTAAGCTCGTATGTGCCATTGCGAGGAGGAATCTCGCGAACGCCAGTAGCCGGATCGTTTTGCGAGTATATCAACGATTCTCTTATATCTCGTGCACGGGATGCATTATGCTTATGAAGTATCCCTGTGCGTGACTCATTTCCCTAAAAGCCACCACCTCAGGCGTAGGTACGAGAGTCTTGCGACTATCGTTTTACGATCGATTACGGTGTATTCTCTACTTGTCCGCTTCAAGTAAATATCAATCCTTGAGATTCATTTTTCTGCTTTTATTGCTTCTATTCTATATTTTCACAATAATTATTGTCAATCATTCTTTACTTAAAAAGAATAGTTTTGCTAAAGTATGTAAAAAATTTTGTAGCTAGACACAGAACTGAAAATAATCAATCGACCGCGGTGTGCATCTTCCATTTGTCTATATTAAGTAAATTTTTGCTTTTATTGCTTCTATTCTATATTCACACACAAAATAATCTTTATCAATTATTCTTATTTTAAGTAAATACTAATTCTTCCAATTCATTTTTCTGCTTTTGTTATTTTTATTCTATATGTACACAGTAATTATTATCAATCATCTTTTACACAGAGAGAAATTTTTGCAGAAGTATCTAAAAATTTAACTAGATACAAATCTGAAAATAATTTTGGACCATTAAAATAATTATGTAAGATGCTATAGCATGATAGGAAAGATAGGTAAGGAAAGATGTACGATGAGCGTACGATGAGCGGTAATTTTTTATTGCTGAGGATGGCTCAAACAGTGAGCCAAAACGTACAAAATTGAATTTGTAACATATTAATAGGTATTCGTTAGCATTGCGCAATATAATATCCAGCGCTGACTTCTAACGCCCATTTTTATTTTGCCGTTATTTTTTCAAAGTTTGCTATTAAGAATTAGGAATTTACAAATGATATAAATTATATGTCTAAATTCTTTATGTATGTGTTATAACTTATATTTTTAATAATATTTATACGTTAATTTAAAAAAAAAACATTTGCCTCTTATTTGTCCGTTTATCGTTATATATTTATTAGGAATTTAATTATAACATTAATATTAAAAGAGTTCACATCCTGTCATTTTGTGGTCACACTGAAAAAAAATAGTCAATTTTAATAAATATTTAGTTGAATACATGCCAACTAAATATTTATTAAATATAAAGATATATTTATTTGATACAAGAAATGTTAATTTGATTTAACAATCATTTTTTTACTAAATAAATATTTATTTATTGTAAGTAAATATGTATTCAACTAAATATTTATTGAAATTGACTATATTTTTTTTCTCAGTGCATATATTCTTTCTGAGTGCATATTATACGCTTTCTCGAGACACGATTCTCCTTTTTGTGTCTCTCTCCTCATAGACGTATCTGGTATGCCAAGAGGGCTTTCGGCGTATGAAAGAGCTCGTGTGCACGCCCAAGCGCATCTCTCTTAAGAAAGAGAGTCCAAGAGCCATGCCTATTCATACGTCCGCGCGTCATAATGCGTTGCCCGCGCGTGTGGGTGAGAACTCGCGTAGAAATATTTCGTTCGGCGCTTCCTGCTCGTTTAATCAATGACATCTTTGAGCGTGAAGATGCGCGTCGAGAACGGCATACGTGTGTGCGAAGATACGTCGGCGTGACGTGCTCCGCGCGAAAAACCACTCGAATCCAGAGATCCAGAGCGGAATGGGCATCCGAAAAAACATGGCACGCCTCTTTCTTCGATTATTCACACAATTATTATTTATCGACTTCGAAACTTCGCAACGCTGTCGCTCGTCCCCTTGCGATCGTTAGTCGCGATAAATTGCGGCGACTACGTTTCGGGGATATGCAGTTTTCGAATTATAAATCATCGCTATGCGATCTCGGTTAATTCAACCCGTTACTGCTCAAGTTTGTTACATCAAGTTTAACATAAATCACGATAAATTTCAATTTATGACAACCAGAGGCTATAGACATGCTATATTAAAAGCACCTTGTTACGTAAGAAGCATCGATATACAATCCGATCTCAACGAAACGATTAAGTATAATCCCGTATTATCGCCGATCTTGCCAATAAATCACGAACTTAATTTGTTAATTAAATAAGATTAAGATCAATAATTTTTTATGTTATTGCGTATATTAAATTGCTCGTTATTTAATTGTCATATACTGCGCGCCCCGACCCGTGAAATTTATGGTATCCTCTTTATAGATATGACATTCATATGTTCATATATTTCAATCTATCTGCAATAGAAGTTGTGGAAATCTTTCGCAAGAAAGTCGTTATCTTCGTACGATGGTATGCCGATGGAGATGAGTGAAGTGATACAATTCTGATGCACAATACATGCATTGATGTGATATCGTTAAACGCCTTTTCAATACGGCTATTTAGCTTTTTCTTCTAATATTTTTCCAATACTTTTTCCATTGCTTATAACTTTTTTATTAATTAAGATACATACGTTTGCTTTACTGAGAAACATTTCTGGCTGATAATGAACGAACCAGTAGATTCCGATTATATCAATCAGATTTATCGTAATCAGATATCTGTTTATCTTGTCCATATAAAATTCTGACATGATCAGAATCTACTGGTTCGTCCATTTTCAATCAGAAATTTTTCTCAGTGTTGGTATCGTTATGTTGGACTAACGTTAACGTCTTTTAATTGAAAATAAATTTTACAATATGTCCATTTTTATGAAAGTTATAAGCAATCAAATTAATTGGATATATTATATGTACTAGTGTGTTATTTCTGTAATGAGCCCGATTAAAGGTTAAATTTGTCGTGCCATTTTAGCGACATCGATAATAGTGTCCGCATTGTTACACTTTCTTTCTCATCAAGTAAATGCGTAATTAGTCGTTCACTAGCCGGGATTCTTTTTCTTTTCGACGTCACGACTTTCACCAGTATACATGGCGTAATTGCGGTGCATCGCGCGTGCACGAACGTCCGAAGGCATCTTTATTGCACGGTATATTCACACTACGCGTAATATCTCAGCGCGAACGGCGCGTATAATCAATGACATCTTTACGAGGAGCGCGATAAGCTCACGAATTCCGTGAGTGGCGACATGGAAGGAGAAAGGGTTGAAACAGGAAAGAAAATAACGAAGAAGCATCGAAGAGGAATTGCAATCAGTGACGGATTGAAAGAAAAGGCCTTAATCCAATTGCAGCTCGTGTAATAAATCCGTCAATATTTTAATAAATTCTTCAAATTTTTTAAAAATTTGTGCAACGTCTTAGCTTGGTGTGCACGTTCGTGCATGAAGCAGAAATTAAATTTGTTACTGCGAGATTAAAGTTGCCAAGCGTCTCTATAAAGAGCGTGCGATCTCTTCCAGAATATTTTTATGTAGAAAGAGAGATTTTGCCGAAGTATCTAAAGTTAAATATAAATTTAAAAATCTAATTTTTAAACTCTTGATATTAATCTAAGACTTCGGAAGATTTAATTAATTATTGGAGTAAACTTTCATGATAAAAATTTTAGTTTTTTAATTTTACCTATCAATACGGCATAAAACTTCTTTACAAAGAATCCTTTTCATTTTGTATAAACTTTATATTATGTAATTAGGTTATGATATTCGATCAAAGTGAATCTTAGTGTAAATATTTCTGTGTGAATTTATATGCATATCTGATTCTGCAAAATCTTTTTTACTCTTGAAACATATTCATGAGCAAAACCAGAGTAGTAATATCGTTTGTTAAGTTGACAAGCAATTTAATACTAATAATTTTTGATGCTAATAAGCATCTTTATAAAAGTATAATAATTAGATGTTAATGAAAATCTTAAATCGGCAATAATTTGATTACGAAAAATATTGGCCAAGGTTTGAACTTTGAAGATTCCCATATTATGATTTTTTCAAACTTCTAATTTTTACGACCCTCCCTTGGTAAATCTGGTAGATCCGTCCCTGGCAGGCAGAGGCGCAAAGTCGAAGAGACAACAGGGAGTGTCCGCTGCTGCATGATAAATCCGCCGCGGCTTAATTCGCATCAGCTGTAACATCGTCCGGAATTCTTTCCCGCGACTGATGCGCTCGAGCGCTCTCGGTTCCTCTTCGTCCGTCTTTCTTTCCTTGTCTGGCCCCACGCCTCTTCACTGTGCTTCTTCTTACCGCTGCACTTCGCCTTTATGGGACTCGGCATCAACGGACCGCGATGATGTCACGGGGCGTGTCTCGCACCGTGAAACGTGCGCGGAATTCTTTTCGTCGGCGAGAGCATTCGTAGACGCGAGAAACACGAGTGGCAGATGCGCCCTTGCGAAGTGCTCGTTGCATTTCGCTTTTCGAGTAATTAGCTGGACTAAGTGGTGCGGTTATTTGCGTTTCAGATAGTTTATTATCATTCCTAAAATTTTTGTAAGATGTGTGAAATTTTATCTCAATGTTTTTTTTACCCAAAGAGAATGATTGCTTGAATTTACATATATTTATTACAATTAAAATACGTTTTCACGAAAATATGTTCCTCTGTAAAATCTGCATTTTTTTTGAAATTTTGATTTGTTTTCGTATTTCATCCTCATTTTTGCTCAAATTTCAATGTTTAATTTGAACAAAGATTTCAACACTTAAATTAAAAAAAACCTATTTGATAATATAATAGAAATGTTGAAAAGTAATCTTGAATTTTTTCACATTTTTTTAAAGTCTAGAACAGTAAAAAAAATATTGCAGACGAAAGGTTAATTCCATAAAGGTTAAACGTTCTGACAGATACGAAGAAATAATGTAGGTTATTGAGATTTCGAACTGTACAATAAGTCGTGTTTATTCAACATTTTGTTAAATTTATTACTTAGAAAGTAAATATTTTCAAATGTAAATCGGTCAGCTTTCAAATCAGTTTCCTACGATATTTCTTCCTGCTAGGTGTGGTAGTTGTAAATTTGCTCTATTTCTTACTAACTTATATCACTAAATATTGGTCATAAATAGTCGAACAAAGTAGTGTGCAGTTCAAGAAGAACTTATGTGTTGTTCATGAAATAACTTTGGTTATAGAAGATAATACATAATCCACCATGTAGGTCGATCCGATTGTAGCATGATGTAGTTTTCTTACTTCAAAAGTGACACACAACTAAAAAAATATGATTTTCGAGTTATTCGTGAATGAGTTGAGTAGGTCAAGATTACTCTATCAATCATCAAGAGTAAACTAACTTAACTTCACAATCTGTACGTCAAATTGCACTTGTGTCGTTCTTAAGGTTTTCGAAGAGATTGTAATATCTTCTGCAAGAGTGACACATTTTGAGTTGTATCGTCTTTGTAAATAAAAAAGTGTCTTCTATAGAAAACATTTAGAATTAAGACAGGTTTTGGTGATTAAAGTTTGGAAAAATTAATTTATTTTGAATTTAGTCATTTTAAATCATTAGTTGATCAAAATAAATATAAACTATTGGAGATATTTCGAGCTGTGTCACTTTTGACGGTTATTCTGGGTTTGTTGTAATTTTATAGAACATCAAAATCGTCACAACACAAAAAGATAGGTTTCGAAATAAAAATGACAAAAATGATGTTAATTGATCATGTTTTTAAGAATATGTTTTTTTCTCATATTAGATATTTGATTAATCGATAATTTTCTATTAAGTTGAAAAATAATTTTTTTGAGAAATTTAATTCTTTGAGTTGCATTGCCTTTGAAATAAGGGAATGATGTGCATGTATTCTATCTATCTAATTATAAGTGGGTTCACCACGTCAACGATCACCGTCGAAGTTTTGCGCTAATTGAGAACAGAGGATTCTTGATTTCCGCTAATGTCATTGCAAAAAAAGAAGGAGAGAGAGGGGGGGGAGAGCAAATTAAAAATGAGGTGGAAGATAATATACGGGTGGTCGAGAGAAACGGGAAACGGGAAGCGATCCGAGAAGAAAAATTGTGAATGATTTGATCGTGATGGAACTGTCAAGTCGCGGCGTCTCAAATTAACGCTTCTCCGGGCAGTCTGGTGATTTTCTCTTTTTCTCCCTATTCAGTCCGTCCGTAATTCGCGACTAACGAGGTCCGCTGTTGCCAAATAAAGGTCCCCATCTCTCTTTGGACTTGCTATCATAAACCATCATTCCTCTCCCCTCTCTCGCTGAATCGAATTGAGCCGTCGAAGCGGTAATGCGTCGTCTTCCATCTGATTGACGGTTTCGTAATCGCGACGTCCAAGACGACAGGTGAACGCGATAACTCGTTGAAATTGCGGAGTTCGCGTTACAGCCACTTTAATTGGCGCGATCATTTGGCGAGCCGTATGCACTTCGCGTTACGTGGAACGTTCTTGTTTTTTTTTTCTTTTTACTCATGCGATAATCGCGAATGACGAAAACGTTGTTATTCCGCACTGCGCGCAAGCGACGAAAGCTCGTTGGAACTCGGACACAAGCAAAAAATGTATACATGAAGGAGACGTGTATAAAGCGACAAATATGTATGAACACGTGTAAGAGAGACGGTTGTACTTTCGGTAGAAATTGCCCCCGAATGCGCGACGGGTAAACAAGTACTCCCGAATGTCGTACTCCCAAAGGTCGGTGCACCCAGTGCGGCCAGTTAATTTGGCCAGTCTCGATTAGCCGCGGGCGTGCTGGACGAGCGGATTTATCCGCGCACAATCGCGAGACGATAATGAACTCGCCGAGAACGAGAAGACTGTTCGGCAACCGAAAGACACGTACTCGTCGCAGTGATATATGAACACGAGAAATGTACGTGCTCTGTTATAAAACAACTGAGGACCGAACTTCAAATTTGAAACGAAACTCTGAGCGGAAATGGTGAAGGAATGGCTTTCTCATGTGTCTTATATGTGTATCTTATGATGTTTTACTAGAGCGAAAATTGTACACTAAGAAACATTTCTGGTTGAACAGACCAGTTGGAATATTAGATTATTCTAATTCTAATCACGTTAATCAGAATTTTGGCCATCACGATTGGACATCTGGCTAGAATTCTCGTTGATATGACCTGGATCTATTGGTTCGTTTATTTCCAAACAGAAATTTTTCTCAGTGTACGAAAGGATGAAATTATTGTAGTGCACACACGGAAAAATTTAGCTAGATACAAATCTGAAAATAAATTTGGACTATCAAAATAATTATGTAAGAGGCTTAAACTACGTATTTAAAATTTTTTGTAGCACTACTCATCATGTTTGAGTCTCTTCTATATAAGTATTTTGATAATCCTATAAAATTATCTTCAGATCTGTATCTATCTAAATTTTTAGATACTTTAGTAGAATTGTTCTTTAAACATTTTATTAGGTTATCCTTTGAAGACTATTCCATATAACACAATGTTCAAAATCGATACGTAAGACATCTTAACCTTTCAGAGTTGACGCTAAAATCTGTAACAGTTACTGATACTAACAATAAGTCCATAAGATCCATTTATTATAATATGTATTGATTAAAAGGCACTAATTAATTTTAAGGAATAAGAACAAATATTAAATTTATTTTAATAAGAATAATCCAAATTTGCGGATGTAATATAAAAAATGAATTACTTGACGTTTTTTTGTGTTAAAGACAATTGCTATAATAGTAGAGACAAAAATTAAGAATTAATAGTAAATTCAAATATAATAAAGTATTTTTTATCTTAACATTACTTCACAGAAAAAGTTGTATTATATTTTTACATTGAAAGGAAAAATTTAGCTAAAATAGATTTAAAAATAATTTTATTGGACCATCAGAATAGTTATGTAGAACGTTTAAACCGGTTTGTTAAAATGTCCAAACTTTTTGTAGCATTGCTTCTCATGCTTGAGATTCCTACGCAATTATTTTGATAGGCCAACAACGTTATTTTTAGATTTACATCTAAATTTTTAAATACTTTGGAAAAATCTTTTTTTTATGTACTCATAAGAATCTTTGTTATTCAATCACTGTAGTAGATAGACTCATATCTGCTTTGGAGAATTAAAGACGTTTTAATCCCGATTTTGAATTTTATGTGGTTTTGGAATTGTTTACAAAACTTAACGAATCTAACGAATCGCTTGGGAGTTGCATTTGCGAGTTTACAAAAGTACGCGATTTGTTCACGCTTGGTCTGATACGTATATAAGCGTAACGATTTAATTGTCGTTTCCTCGGCAAGTTGCAAAATCTTGTGTTGTGCAGCGCGCAAGAAACGGTACTAATAAAAACGTCATCAACGCTGTGGAGCGACACGCTCGATACTACGATCGCATGGCGCGGATTAATCTACCAATTCAAAAATCGCCCTATAAACACCCTATCTCTGGATAATGTCTACATCGGCACGTCATCTAATCTCACGCGCGCAAGGGGCGCGCCGCGTCATTCGCAATAAAAAGAAACCGTGTATAATATGTAATGGGCCTATCTTCGTAATAACTCCGCAGTTACTTCGGTCACGGTAGATCTTGCTGATAATTTCAAAGTCGTACGTACTGGTGGACCGCTTGTGTGTACACACTCCTAATCCCACGAGGAAGAGCGAGAGATTCGCGGCGCCGTCGTGCTCGCGCGAGCAAGCGTTGTACTACCTCGGGCAAAGAAAACGCTAACATTTAGAATAATCCTTTCGTAACGTCATACTTTGATGCATAAGCTTCGCCATTACGCGTTACAGAAACGACGTAATTAACGTCGCTGTCCGCTAAGAATTTATTACTCCGGTCTAATGGGGCGCGAGAGTGTGCATGCACCGGAAAGAGATTAACGCCGTCGGTGATCTGATTCATTGAAAGACACGTCCGACAAGGTGCGACAAAATAGAGAATGCAGAATAATTTGTCAACGGAATAGGAATAATAAAAAGCGGATGTGTGAAAAAGTTAAAGCGGTAGACGTTGATTAATTGATTGTAGCTGAAAATTGTAACACAATCTTAGAATTTTTAACTCTTCATCTCGTCGGAAATGTGTAATCTTGCATCTTCCGTTCAGCAATCATGGGGTGAACTTTTGAACTCCAGCAGATTTTTAAATTGTTCCGAATTGTATGAAAATTTGAAAAAAACGTTACGTATTTGTGAAAATTAATTCAACAACGAATTTTTACTATCATAGAAGTCGGAGTTTATTTCACTTTTTTTTACAGATTTAAAATCTACCGGAATTTACAGTCAAAATATCGATTATGCCTCTGAAGTTTAACTTAACCGGCGAAAAGTTAAGAGTAATAATTCAGGACAAATTAGAAATAATTAGGAATTTCTTAAACATGATGTGTATAAATAATTTCATCTGATTCGTTAAATGTTACTATCAATGCTTACTTGCTTTTTTCTAAGCACGTTTAATCAAATTATTAATCAAAATTTTCTGAGTTTTACTGGCCAAAAATTAGCTATTTTACCAATCCGTTTGATTTGACTAGTTAATTTCTATGTAACTTATTGCTGACCGGTTTTATCTAACTAGATTTCCGATCAGTTACTAGATAATTACTGTTTAGTAAGTTCAAGATAGTAAAAACTGGCTTTTTTATGGATTTCTTTACGAGTAATTAAACATTTTTACATCATCAACCATTGCATTATCTTCCATCTCTCTCTTTTTCTCCACTCACTATACTAATCGACTTTTTCTTATATTTGTATTTTCTGTTATTTTTTATATTATTATTTCTTTTTCTTAATTTTTGTATACAGTAGAAATGTTTCTATAATGGTATATTTTTGTTTATTTCATGTTTTATTTAGCTTTGTATATTTATAATGTTAACCTGCGAGAGGAAGTCATTCCAGGGCGCAAAATAAATGACAATTCTTTCATTCATTCATTCTTTTTTCTCGTTTATTCTTTTCCTTCTTCTACTATCTTCAGGAGAAAAATCCACGAAATTCATTGATTTGAAACAATTTATAGTATTTACGTAGACAAGGATCACTTTACTAATCAACGCGCTGCCGACGCGGCATCGATCGCGGATCATTTTTATCCCGAAACATTTGTAGTAATTAAATTAATTCCATCGGGACTCGCCTGGTCAGGGATTGCTCAACGAATGATTGATGAACGTTACACTCTCATTACGGACCGCTACTGTGAGAACACACGTAATACATAGGTACGAGCACGCCCGTCTATATTACGCTCATGTACGTATTTAGACGTAAACGTACATACCCGCGTACGTACGTGCGTATATAAACCATATGTACGTCTCTCGCGGTGCGCAGATTGGAATCATTAAGAACAGTTTACCCGGTCTTTCATTAGTCATCGACGATTTAATGCGTCGTTTGATTTCATCCATCGAGAGGCTGCCGATTGTGTTCGTTTCGTTCTTTTTTGCGCGCATCGGGCGGCTTGCATGGAAGGATCCTGAGCTCTGCTCTTCCGCGCGAGACGGCCAGACGCGCATTCCCTCTCGTTAAAGTTTATTAGTTTATAATTATTTATTGCCCGACGGATATCGCGATTTACGATGGATTATTGCCGCGTACGTATATTAGATTTAATAGCGTATATTAGATTTTATTGGCGACCGAGCTGCCGCCGCTCCGTGCGTTTCCAGCCTGCGTGACACGCATAATCGTGGCTTTTATTGCTCGCCCAAAAAATATACGCTTGTTCTCCATTCGTCGTAGTAGCTGCTCGATGTCACCGCTCATCTCGCGGCTCATGAATAACAAGTGCACGTATCGTGATTTCCAGAAACCTGAAACTCCGAGATGGACGGGACCGTGTTTTGCGTGCCGAGTGCCTTCGCCTTCAGAATCGACGGAACCATGATTTCGGTGTGCCATAAGAAACGGTCGGCGTGTCTTGTATTCACTGTCGGGCGTATTTTATTTCGTCATTTGTGCAACGCGATATGTTTCTTTAAACGCTCGCTATAGGCATTTCGAAATATTAAGCTGGTAAATATTCATAGTCAATTCTTATATTTAAGATCGCGTCTTAAGTATAGCAGTTTTAACTAAGATGTTCCAATCTCCAAAAGATCGGTCTTTCCAAACGGTATTGGCGATTTTAAACTAATCTTTTTGTCAAGAATTACTTCTTTTTTAATAAAGAAGGGAAGTTTTATTTCAAAGCTATCTTTTTACAAAAAAATTGATTTTTGGTGAATTGTTCCGAAGATCGCACATCCTAACATAATTTTAATCCTCCGTGATTTAATCGGGGCTTTGAAGACCCGTATTTTCAATTATACATTATTCTTTCAAATAGTGTTTTATTATTTCAAATATTACTATTCATGAAAATATTAAAAAAACGATGGAATGTGATATCGACAAATAAACGGGATTGTTGTTTATATTCTAGTTTTACAATACGTTTCTGCGATGATGAATTGTAAAGCCTTTCATTCGCCAATATTTCTTGCTGGCTGCAGTTTTACAGTGATTCGAATAGCTCTGCTAAAAGCACCGGTAAACACCGTTATAAATTATTGCGGGGAGCGCAAACGGAGAGTCGTTTTCTGCGCGCGCGCGCGCGCGCGGATGTGTTACGTGTAATTTGTTAATCGCGCCGTGGTGTTACAGTTACACTCACCGCCGGTGTAACCGGCCGGTCGAAGTTGCGCTATTAGCGTCGTATCGTGTTTCACGACGCGAACCATTTGTTTGATCCTATGACGGGTATACGGCGCGGACAGAAGAGAGGCGAGCTTTTCATTGTCGATGTGTGCACGAGCATTCCCACGTTTCATCGAGAGGTTGTTGTCGGGGGAAACAATCGCGCGCGAAACCGGTCGCCGTGCTGTAAATCCGATCTTCTGCACGATTGTTTCGGAAATCCGATATCGACGCGAACACAGCGATCGATCACGGCCGCTACAAAACGATCCTCTTTTGATACAGTTAGGTGAGTTAGGCGTCGTGTTGCATCGCGTTGCACATCAATATTTAGTTAGTTTTAGTGACAGATGTGGAGGAACGTATAGTGTATAATAATTGCGTTATTTCTCGTGAACAGAAGTAAAGCGAACATAATGATTTAACAGTTTTTATAACTATTAAAAATCTATTCTTTTTTATTACTTGTAACGATTTTGCCGATTTTTTAAATGAAGTTAAATTTTGGTTTTGTGAAGATTGGTAGGATAATGTTTACATAACTTGTTCATATTAATAAAATCATATTTTCGTGTTGTGCCACTTTCGAAGTAAAAAAGCGACATATCTCGTAATTGGTCATATTTTCTTCTACGATACTGCACATCCTTCTCTACTGACAGATATTAATGGCCGAAAGTACCGTTTCTGTCAACGTCCCGTTTTCGATACCAATGACGTTCGCGTCCAATTTGATTGCAATCTGTGAGAATTGGTTCCTTTGCGTGATTGACTATTAATTCCGTCGGTCATTAGACGATCGGAGGTGTGTCACAGGGAAATTAGATAGCGCAGGGTATACAAGCGGCCGACAGGCTTAGACCGAGTCGAATCTCTCGTGGGAACTGGTCGTGATTAGTTCACGTCACTACCGACGCTAGTTATGCTAATTGCGCTTAAGCACTTTGGCCTGCTATCAGCATCGGCTATTGAAACCGCTGCTGAATAAGTCACGTACAGAAGGCTAGACTCTTTGTCCGTCCGTTTCGCCTATCTATATACACCGCAACTTTCGAAAAATTACTATCTACGGAAAATCGGTGTATTAACTCGACAATCTCAGGTATGACAATCGACGATGTTGCGTGGGTGAGATTATACTTGCGCAACATCTAAGTCTCGTCAAATCGAGTTCCCCCGCACAATCGAGCGGAGTAACATCCACAAAATTACCACGTTGTGTAAACGGCGTATTATACTAATATTCATTTACACCAGCACCACAACGCCACGAAATACACGTGAATTAACTCGTTGTGATGTAAAGTCCCGAGATTGCTTCGCACCTTTTCTTAATATCTGGAAGGAAGAGAGGGACACCTACGCGGACGAGTCGTGACAGAGATCTTTTAAGATCTTCGTTGACCCTAAGCATGCAATCACATTGAAATACACACCTTTGTATTAAATATTATTACGTAATTATTATTTAACAGCTATAAGTTACTATAATAACTTTCGCTGGAAATTGAAAAAACTCTTATTTCGCATTCAAAAATTATCGCAGAATACCTTTGCATTATTCAATAATTTTACGGAATAAATATTATCTTACATGTATATTTATATATAATACATGTTTTGTAATGTATGATATTGTACAATATTTATTATCTTATGATTTATAAAGTCTATTCATACTTCTTTTTTATTACACTGTACTAAAAAAAAACATAAGTTTACTTTGGGAATAATCATCTGGAGCATTTTTATACACTAGCGACGAAAAAAATGTCAATTATCATTTTGAATGGATATTATTTAACATCTTTTTCTATATAACTATTTTTACGAACCTTTAAATATGCAATTCCATCGAAAACTCGCAATAAAAAGTGTTGTATTAATTAAAATTCTTGTTTTTTAGAAATCTGTCATAATAAGCTATTTAATGACTAGATATTCTGTTTAATATTTGTTTGGCTAAACATTATAGCTCTATATCTATATCATTTTCAAATACCAATAAATCGGAAGACAATCAATATGTTAATTTCAATATGTTGTAAACAATAGTGATTTTAATTGGGGTGTAAAAACATCCTAGATGATCGTTTACATAAAAAAATCAAGTGACTACTTCCGAATTAATCGAGACAAATAAATGAAATAATATAAAATAAACGATTTTTTATTGTAATTAAACGTTTATTAAGTTAGCACTTTTTTTTACATTTCGAAATCAACCAATTCTTCTTCGCTTGTAAACAATTAAACATTCTCGTACACTTGAAAAGATGATAGATCACAAGTACTACGCCCAATGGGCAGAAACGCTTCTGTTAATGATAGTTGCCAGCCACTGACGAGCACGTTTCCTTCTGTTACAGGCGGCGGGACCGCCGGTGCAGCTGGAACCAGTGGATCTGTCCGTGAAAACTCCTGTGGTGTTGCAGGTGCCACGGTACAACCCGGCGGCGATAATTAACGCCGTCGCAAGAAGAGTACCGTCGCCCTCGACGACGCCCACGCCGCCGCCGCCGCCGCTCTGCGTATCTACCGGTGAGTAGACTTGAATTTATGTGCGGCCGTCTATACGCACACGGTTGGAATTTAAATCGAATCTTGCGACAGTAACACGATCGCGGTACAGGCCCCCCGGGGGTAACAGCTCGAAAGAATGCGTTTGCACTTGTTCACGGACTTGCATTTGCACGGATCTGGTACTTCAAACTGCGCCCTCAAACAGCGTTCACGGCTGCGTCGTGATTGCTGTTTCCGCGTTACGTGTGGGATGCATCCAGAGATATCGTAGGCGATGAATCGCTATTCTTCGATGAGTTTAGAGTCGACTCCATTGCGAGTTTATTGCTGGTTCTGTGAAAATCCCGTCTGCTTATAATAGAAAGATAGAAAGACTTTGATTTCGTGATTACTTAAACAATCTTCTCCTTTAAAAGCTTTGCCTGCGATCGAACATCCGATTTCTTCTGATTAACGTCTGCTTGATTAATTTCTAAGTGTGAAGGTACACTTACTCGGCGTTTGAGAGGGATTTATTTAAAATTCCATAGACGCGAGAGACAGAGGAATTTTACATTATGAACTGCACGCAAACGAAACTACCCATTAGGTTGTCGCTTCGCCCATCTGTGTGCGTTTATGCGCACGCATGTTGTCTGCTTTAAGCCGTGTTTATACGATTCATCTTTAGAGATTACTTAGCATAAATCCAAAGAAATGAAGAGACGAGTTTTTGTTCGTATTACAAAAACTGGATTATACATATTGTAATTTTGTAGATTTTAAAGATTTTTACAGATTTCTTCCCGTTTGAAATCTATTGTTCATTTTCACAATGCAATATAGTTTTGCGACTATAATTATATATTACTATAATTGTGATTATTACTGCTATAATGTTATTAATATAATAATATATTATATATGTATAGAGTTCTCAAAATGATTGCAATTGCTGTAAATTTAAATGTTGAATTATAGTAATTGTGCAACAATTTTTATAATAACTATAATTTATAACCATTTTCAATGCCAACTATACACATATATTTGTTGATAGAACTACATATATTACTATTATTACTATAGCAGTAATAATTACATTTATGATAACATGTAATTTTAGTCACAAATACTTTTCTGCGATTAAAAAAAATACCTAAACTAGATTAGATTTAGAGGAGCTTTTTCTCACGTTTCTTTTGAAGTCATCGAAAGTAGGAACGAACCGTACAATTCCGCCTTTACATAGCCGTGTACAGGTGCGGCGGACTAGTACACAGGTGCATGTGCAGCACGCGCAGAGTGGCCTCGCTGCTCGCTTATGGATAAACCATAGAGAGAGATCCCCGATTGCGCTGCTTTATGGGTTAATTATGTGAAATTTTTTCCGCATACCCACATAGCGAGCCCACCGTCGATCGACCATTCTATGGAAAATCCATGCGTGCAATAGTCGCCACATATCGATGTGTGTACGTTTAAGGAACGACCTATGGATAATTCCTTGTCGTATTACGCGAGGTAGCACTCACGAATACCGGTGAATAAATTACGAATTTGTCCCGAATGTTTACAACTGCCTGCAATATAGGTTTCGTTTTTCGACGTTGGATTATTTTTCATAAAATTTAAACACTGATGAATTATATTTCGTAAAGTTTAAACACTGTTGGATTACGTTTCGTAGAATTTAAACATTGTTACGCGTTATTAAATATCGATATAAATGTAATGTGTAATGAGAGTTAAATTAATATATTCGTATCAAAATTTCGAAATTTCTCTCGGATAAAAGTTCGGATTTAAAATTTAACTTTATGAATATCCCCCCCCCCCCCCTCTCCCGTTATACATTACTTTTTTGTATAGTGCTTTGCTACACGGAAGTGTTGTACTTTCATTTGTTCATAAAAAAAGACAGAAAAATAATGTTGTTTACGAAATAAATATTTGTAATATATATTTTATAAAACTGAAATACTAAATAAAAATTATAGAATTTTAATGAGCAAAAAAAATGCATATAAAATTATTTATTTATTTTCTAGTTAAATTATTACGTTAAAAATTAAGTATCAAAAATTTTCTTTAGTTAAATTAGCCTCAGTTTTAATAACTATTCTTACTTTTAATAAAGTTTCTATAAAAAGAGAAAATGTGACATGTATACGGGATGTTTTATGCGGGAAGAGGAAAGAATAATCGACTATGTGTGAATCGTTCTGAGGAATTATTCTAAATCGCATTCCAACATAATTACGCGACACGAAATAAGAATCCAAAGTGCGTATAGACAGATGTTCGATTCGCTTTGAGATCTCAAGGTTGATGTGTTCACCATCGGCTCTCCAATTAAAAAGCAACACGGAGCGAGGATGTAGTCTTGTTGGCGGCTACGAGTGGAGTTGCAACGCGAACGAGGGGGAAAAAAAAAGAGAGAAATCCTCTGAAATAGTCTTAAAACGCTGCAATCGCCTCGATAAAGGGGCGAACCGCGAGCAAAAAAATAATCGCCTTAGCGCTCGTAACGCTCGGCAACGGCGAGCGCGGTTAATAGTTCAAACCGCGAAATCGTTCGCGCAGGTAACGCGCCACGCCTCTTTTTTATTGGATATAAAAAAAAGAAGAAGGAAAGAAGCGATCGACGGACGTGGCGAAAACGACGCGACCGAGCGGGAAAGAAACGCGGCGCGGCGCCGCGCGCGAGACCAGCTTAGTGCCCGTAACTCGCAACGTTCACTTCCATTTCTGGATTAATGATCACGCACACCTGCGCAAAGTGGTATCCGAATACGATTGGGGTCGCAACCCGTAGTCCTCGCCTGCGGGCTCGCGTCGCCTTAACGCTCGTGGTCGTGATCGCATGGTTTAACGGCGCGTGTAGCTCGGTAGGAAATATTTTTATCGCGCGCGTTTACGCATCTAGCCTCACACGCGTATCACTTCGCCCGTCGTGACCGCCGAGCGGCGAATCTCTCCGCGCTGCGAAATC
The DNA here is from genome assembly GCF_001594075.2 of Trachymyrmex cornetzi. NCBI lineage: Eukaryota > Metazoa > Arthropoda > Insecta > Hymenoptera > Formicidae > Trachymyrmex > Trachymyrmex cornetzi. The sequence goes on along the minus strand of NW_017296157.1, from coordinate 4,447,546 downwards.
GCCTTCCCGGATTCCGTGATTTACGCCGTTGGAAAGCCGGTTAATCCTTTCGCACCTAATGGGTGTTATGCGTTCCGTAAAGAAAATAAACTGACAAACGTTTTGTAAAGCATTCACGCGCGGTACACCACGCTATACGTGTATTACGTAAATTCGATTGCGGCTTATTAAAAAGTAACCGGCGTGAAAGCATTCGTACGTATGTGGGATCTCGGAGGCTCGATACTCTCTCGAACATTAATAACCGACGCGGGGAACGAGATTGTGTACAGGAGTTCGGTACTCCTAAGCGATATAACATGCAAATCTGCGAAATGATTTCTCGATCGAGGCACACTTTCTTTTAGAATCGCAGATCATCCGACGAGCGGAATTGCTGTTCATGGTATATTTTATTATACGTATCTATAATTTACAGGTTGATCTTGGTGCAATAAAATCGTGTCTTTGATATACCCCCGGAAAAAGATCTCCAAGAGAGCGATTTCCAAGGGAGGGAAAATTTTTAATAACACGTGGACACCATTTGATACACGAAGAGAACGATTTTGCTAAATATTTGGATACTTTGGCAAAATCGTTCTCTCCGTGTATCAAATGTCCACATGTTACTACAAAGTTTTCTTCCCTTGGAAATCGCTCTCTTGGATTTCTTTTTCCGGGAGTACATCAAAAACATGATTTTATTTCACCAAGATGCCAAACGTAAATATCTTGCGCAACTAAATTGTGACCAATATCGGCACAATTGGCCATAACTATCGACATTGCAGCGCACTTGACGTGAAGTGGAATATCAACTTGATATCCTTCGTACCACTAAAGGTATTCACATAGACATTATAGATAATTTTTGTAAGAAACTTTTTTGTTCTTTATACGATAAACATTCTTAGAAATATGTATGTGCTTGTTTTCATTATTTCAAAATATCGGAGATTTATTGTGTACACCTTATATTTTATGAATTCGACATGTACTACAAAAAATTTAATCCTCGAACATCACACATGGGTCTTTCGTGTCCATGCATTAAAAATAATCATTTTTGTACTTTAATAAAGTCAAAAACTGCTTTTTTCTTTAAAAATCAAAGTTACAATTTTTATATCAAATCTGAATTATTTTCTTTTTCTGGTGCAAAAAGTAATTTTCATAATTTTTCTAAATTTTTGTTCCAATGTTTGCGTAGTAAGATAATTTAGTAGAAACTTTAAAGAATATATGTGAATTTTTACAGAATTTTTCGAGCACTTTAAGGCCCGGTTGCACCAACCTCACTTTGACTTTAAGCGAGACTTAAAACTATTTCTATCTCGTTTTAACGTTGATGCAACCGGGCCTAAGAGCCTTAAAATCGAGTCGGACACGAATGACCCATGTGTATCGTCCAAAGGTACCGAAAATAAGTGTGAAGTTCGAGGATAATATGAAATAATCGGACGTGAGTAAAAGATTTGGTAACTTAGGTCGTTATTCGCGGGCAAAACCTCGTTGCTCGGTTAAAGACCTTCGTTTGACCGTATTTTACGTCTTTACGTGTGTAAAAACGGAGATCTCGTTCGTGGCGATATATCCGCGGCACGTGACATTCCCTGCCGAGACGGAGGATTCTCGATGTCACTCGCAAACGTACGGTCGCGATACGACCGAGAGTGGTCAGTGGTCGATAATACATCCATTCGGATGGCTGCGGCATCGACGTTCTATTGTTTTCCAGTAAACTCCGCCGGCGATCTCCCGCGGCGATGTAACGCAGAACGGATGTTGGAGATTGCCGGTAACCGTCGTCGTTGCCCGGCCCTTTCCTCGACTTTCAGCGGCTGTTCACGTCCGCGGTCATAACTCGCCTCCCGATCGTGGCTATCGGAAAATTCCTATCGTGCGTGAACGCCATATACGCACCGCGAGAACATGAGTCTCGACCGCATGTACCGCCGCCGGTGCCAAATCCGATCGGTGTTCGACAGCGCATTTCGCGAGTCGGAATAAAGTCGGACAGCTGGCAAAATTGATCGACGTGATTAAGAATATTCCGCCATGTAAATAAAATTGTTGATCTCTATCAGAATCAGAAATGTTAGCAAATCTATCATAATACTAATTATATAATACTCTTGTGCTGTCATCTTGTGTTAACACGTCTATCAAATCTTTTATCAAAAATACTATTTTAAATTAAGTTCTATAAAATTATATAATCCACGTTAATTTATTATTATACTATTCCTATATATTGCAATTTTTAAAAAATTTTTAATTTACCAACTAATGAAAATTCTATAATCTTTATCAGTTATAAATTAAAAAGTAAGAAAGAATTGCTTAAGAAATAATATAGTAATGAATTAAACTCATAAAAAATAAAATTAAACTAATTATAAAATTAAGTTTATTTATAAAATAGAAGTTGGTAAATTTTTTATTCTCTCTCTCCCAGAAGTACAAGAAATATTTCCAATCTTTTAAGGATTTATCGATTTTTTATGTATAAATTATTATAATTTAATTGATATCTTTGTTTATGTTTGTTTCTTTGACCATTAATCTTACATTTATTTATTATTTTGCATATAACGAGCTTGTATTTCTTTATACATTCCAATTCATTTTTTATTAGCGCAAAGAAAAATTAAGATATTTATGATTACAAACCCGTTAAAAATGCCAGTTATACAGTTACACTGCAATGAGTTTTACAATGTTTTAATTGTTTTAACATGAAACTGTCATGTTAAATGCGACGTCGGAGGTCTTCATTTGTCCGCGTCAGTGAATAATTAGACAATCTGTGGGCGAACAAGCCTGGAATTAAGCGCCGTACAATGTCGTGCGACAGTCTCGCGCGAATTAACAGGTGGGCGTTAAATTCCAGTTGTTAAAAAGCACTTGAATCCCGCGTCCCGCGGAGAAAGTCACCGCGGAGCTTTTCGTGCAATTCACATCCGGGTGAGCAACGGCAATTGCAACGCGCAGCCATCACCGTTTCTTTCTCGGTTTTAAACGGTGGAGAGATGACGGATAGCGGGGCCGTCCCGTTGGGAGTCGGCTTAAGTCGACGCTCCCAGAGTTTGATTGTCTTTGATTAATTACTCATGCTGTTTCTTGGCCGGCGGAAGCCGACGGGTAGCAATCTAGATAATA
>NW_017296157.1:4393219-4444312 GCF_001594075.2 Trachymyrmex cornetzi | reverse complement strand
GGGGATTGATCGAATGAGAAAGACCATTCGATCTGTGTGTCATCCTGTTGTCCCGGAATGATTCCGCTTTTACGCTCGACGTACTGTGTAATCGATCATTATCAAGCATGTCCTATGTCATCCTTGTGTTTTATCATACATGTTTTACGCGCAGGTATTTAACTCTTAACTGATCGTGGATTCACCGGGCCTATATTAAATCTTATTGTTACTATAGAAAGTTTATTAACTTTTTAAATGAGGATCAATGCAAAACTAATTATTAGTTGCTATTATCAGTTTTGATTAAAAATAAGTAAATTTGAGAATCCAAACATTATAAATTTGTTTTTAAGATTAACGAGTTTCATTTTATTAGCTTTTGAAAAATAGAGTCCAGTGGATCTACGGCATTAATAATGTAACATTTTTTCACAATATTTAAAGATTAACTCGTTTTAATCCAATTTTATAATATTGATTATTTAAATAAGCGAATAATACAAATAAGTGAAGAAGGCTTTGTTTGGTCAAAGCGAATAGTGATAATTAACATTTTTGCATGGATCTTTATACAATTTCCAATTCAAGCATTGATTATGTATTGATTTTGAAACACAATCCTAAATCGAAGCTGTAGAACGCGTAATGTCACAAATTAATTGACAATTTAACAATATTGATGCAGTTTGCTTGAACAGGAAATTGTAATATTCACGCAGAAATATCTTATTAAGCAGCAAAGACCGCAATATGACTGTCTTCGCTTATTTATGTCGTTATTTCTGGACCTCTATTCTGTAACTCTTAATGCAAGTTTCGTTATTGTTATAACGTCGTTGCGCAGTTTTTTTATCGTGGTAAAACGACGTTATAACGATAACGAAACTTACGTTAAGAGTTACAGAATAGCCTTGCTGGTTTAAATAAGATAGGTATATAAGATAATACGATTTCGACATATTGGCAGTGTTGGATATCTCTATACATGTATTTAGATATATGTATAAAGATACATTTTGTATATCTAATCTGTATCTGAGATACATTCAAATTCAAGTATTTGTATCTGTATCTAGATAAAAAAACACAGTATTTGAACTAATTTTTAGATGCATTTTGCAGATACATTTTCTCAGCATAGTCATAATTCTATTTTATGTGTGATTGTCAATTGATTCTATTCCGCAGAAAAAAAACAGCTTTGCTGTTGTAAAATTCTATAACATAATTGGTCTTTCTCTTAGTTCCTCACAGGATCTAAATGCAAATCAGTCATATTAAAGAATTTTACAGTTACACAGCTGCTTTTTCTGCTGAACGCAGCCAGTGATCTTAGATTGTAAAATTTCTAACGCATGTATAGTTAAGCTGGTAACACAATGCTTGAAACATTTTTAATTCGTAAAACTATGATGAATAATATCGTCTTATAATTCTTATCTTAAATCGTTTTATGATAATTATGATATAAGTTTTTTCAATTATTTATGTCGTATAAAGAAATAAATAATTATCTATATGAATTATCTATATGAATAAATGAATGATTCATTCAATAACTAATACATTTTTTTTACACATTACCATTATTACAATAAAATTAATTTAAGAGTATCTGAAATGCATCTGAAGATACTTTCAAAATATCTGATATCTGTACCTATATATATCTTAATATGTGTATCTATATCTGTATTTAGATAAATTTTCGCTACTGTATCTGTATCTAGATAAATTTTAAGAGTATCTTACCTATCACATATTAGTAAGATAAATGTCTTAATAACTAAATGTGTCCAGTGATTAAAAAAGTCAATAAAAGGTGTATATATGAGAGAGAGAGAGAGAGAAAAGAGAAGTGGCAAGCTAAGAAAAAGAGTTAAACAACTTGTATGAGAATAAGTAAGAAAAATATATAATTTTTTTCACTTATACCATTGCTTAAATAAGCGAGATATTTCCGTTGCACATTAATTTGATTATAACACTCGCATGGAAAAATCGTTAATTTAAATAATACGTAAGATGATGTGTGAATCAATTTACGATGAATATTCCAAGTAGGATTTTTTCATTAGACGCAGATGCGAAACGCGTAATTTTATACGGGACTACGATATGACTATCGCTGCTTATTACGATCTAGTTGATATTTGCCGAGGATGTACTTTTGCGATAAACACTATAATTAAGGATATGCTGAGATTAAGCGTTATTCGATTACGCGAATTAACTGTCTATTGAATAACGTCATCGTTAGACGCCCACGTGCGAACGACACCCGCTTATTCGGATAATAATGATGCAGTCTTATGTGCGACTGATTGGAGGATAAACGGTAAGACATATTACGGGCAAGCAAAATCGCGAGCATACCAGCCTGAGAAGCGATAAACAGGTTGCGCATACATAGACGTTATCGTAATAAATTATTCTTATCAGAAACCGGGTGCAAGCTAGAGGCGTGTTTTGCTGTCCGATCCAAGATAAATTCTAGTTGAATGATAAAATGATCGAGCCGCTATTACGAGGAATGGAAATGGTCGTATCATGTCGCTAGACGTCATGAGTAATTCATGGTAACATAAACATTATGGTCCAGTGTGTTGAATTTTATTTAGGAACGATAAGAATATTTCATATAAATTATAACAGGTTATAACGGTGTCGATAATGGTGTTAATAATGGTGTCGATAATATATTGATAATAACGGATGGAAATATGATACCTAATAAGTTTTAAAGGAAGAGAGATAATTTCTTTCTTTTTATATGTTTGGAATTAAAACGATTCGCGTAATATATGAGATAAATATCTCAATAACTGGAACATGCTCAGTGGTTGAAAATTTAACAACATATATATTTGTAATGTTAGAATATTTTTCAATAACAGCAAGAGAAAGATAGAGAGAGAGAAAAATAGAAAATTAAAAAAAATGTTCAATATTTTGCATTCTGTAAAATAAGTGACAAAATATAATTGTTTTTGCAAATTATTGCAAAAAAATGACTTACAATTAATTCAATTGTCACAGAGACAATTCATTATCTGTATCGTTTTCTTACTATTTTGAGTATTACAGGGTGCCTATATTTTCTTATTTTTTTAAATATTGTACTACATTCACTTAAATATGTAGTGTGTTTATGATTGTAAGAAACATGTAAAAATTAAATTAAAAAATTTTAATTACTAACATAATCGGTATGATATATAATATTTAATTAAATTTCACTTATTGAGTTATATACTAAGATACAAGAAATACATGAAATACACAAATGGTGGGGCACCAGCAAAGCTACTGTTATGATGCTTATATAATATACATATATATATTTTTTTTTTATTTAATATTCTTTAGATTTATATATATATTGATATTTTTCGATCATCGACAAAATAAATTTTCACATGAGTACTAATTTCTTTTGTAATGTCACGAATAATATGAATTAATATAATATTAATATAGTATCGATTAATATATCTTCTTGTTAGTTCAGTTATGAACATTTATCTTATTTGCACATTAATTTTTTTATTCATTCATTTTGCACACAAATTATACGCGGAGATTATAGTAGTATTGCGAAGATGCATTATTACTTTAGCTTCGGTAATCACCTACGATACGGGACAGGTGCGCGGTTTAGCTATATCGACGACGATCGAGATAAATCCTTGTTGAATGGTAAAACGATGATCGAGAATGGTGGTCGGACTGGTAGTAAGACCGGTAGCGATAGGCGGTGGTCATATCGCGCTCGGAGCATTGGGCGATAGGATCTTAGATGTTCTCGCTCTTGTGCGCGTTCCATATGAATACTTGCACGCACAGATACGAACGGTGGTGCATACACGCGGAAACATATTGCGCACGTCCCTGCGCAAGGAAGTGTACCTTTCGTATCACGTTGATATAAAACGTACGTAAAATATATAAAATATCCGTAAAATGCGCCGTGACAAAGTCATTATTTCATTGTAGTTAAAATTTGATATTATATTTATTGATATTTTTATTAAATATTTAAGAGAGATATATATATTAAACACACACACACGCTAAAAAAAAAGCAACGTTTATCATACAGCGTTTTTAATTTTTTCCGTAAAATTAATGTGAAATTTAGAATAAGAGCTAGACTAAATAATTCTAAATTTGAAGTACAAGGAGCATCAAACCACAGCACAGGTTGGTTTTTGTGATATTTAATATATAAATTGTTCAAATTTAAATTAATAATTCTTTAACGAATATTTATTTCATTTGTAATTTGGAGAGAAATTAAATATTATTATTTATTATTATTTTTTCAATAATAAGACTAATACTACATTTATTAAAATGGAAAATGGCAATCGTTTTTTACATTATTATATCGACTTTTTAGCGAGGAAAAACACGAACAATAGTTATGTAATATTTGTCAGTTCGTTGCAATCTAAAAATAACAATTACGTACTCCGTTCATTTTTGCTTTATCGTCGACGGCAGAAACGTAACAGTAATTAAACCAATTACGCGCGTCGCCGACCTCTCATTAGTTGATCTATTTCAATTAATATTCGTTATGGACCGAACAATACCTACGTCCGTTTGTCAGCCCCACCTATATATGATATGTAATCGATCGATCTTGAGGAGGAAAAGAGGGATGATGTCCGATTACAGCTTCGAAAAGGATTGACGAGAAGATTCGAAAGAGGTGCAGTGAAATACGGAGTACGATTGATCGAACGATAGCAGAGCAGATTCTCGGTTCGACTTCGAGAGCCGGTGCGAGGGAAATCTTTAAACCCGTTTACGCTTTTATGTAACGCCGGCATTATGTTGCGCCATCTTTTCGTCTTCGTCACGGTACGAACCGTCGCACGACGTTGCTTCTTCGTGCCCGAACTGTGTTCTTCTTTTCATTCTTTTCAAGCGCTTATGCTTGACAAGTTGTGTAAGGCATCTAGATAGAGGCTAATCTGATTGAAGAAAGAACAATCTCATTGTTGAACTTATTGGTCTATACCTTTGGAGACAATTCTATATGAAATTAATTATAAAATGATGACATAATAATAAAACAATAAATGAAAAATCGACCGATATGTGAATAACACTTCTATTTAAGCGAAGAAATAAAGTGTTTGTGACTGCGTCTCAAATATCATAAATAATTGGCGCGCAGTTTGCATGAATTGGAAATGGAAAATTCACTCAGAAATATCTATTATTGGGGACCAAGATCCGCTTTTGTCGAATAAGATTTTCTTCGCCTCATTGTTGTATTATAAAAGTTTGAGCTTATAATAGTCTCATATCGTAGAATAATTTCTCTCGAAAATGTTTCTTAATTTTTCATAAATAAATTACAATTTCAATTATAAGATTCAATAATAAGATCAACACGTTATATAACATCAACGCGAGTTAAAAATGCTCATCAACGTCAAATATAAATTCATCATCTTTAAAACTATATAAATTGGAAGATGAGTAAGAAAAACGAAACACGTTTAACATTTCCTAGATAGATTATAACAATATAAGAATTTCTAAGATATTATTATTGATTCCAAATTCTGAAAAAGTTACCATCCGCTATCATTTATTATCATTGCATGTTGAATTTGTTCTTTATATTGATTGAATAAATAATTTAAAATCAAATACGACTATATTTAAATAAAAATCTCGGTGAGAACACGAACCTTTGGATCATCCCTCGAGTAGAGACGTCGTTAATAAGAAATCTTAAATTTACCGATTAGTCGACGTCGAAGACTTTGACTCAGACAGTAAATATGCAAGCAGTCGAGAATGTGCTCTTATCATGAATGTGTAATGATGTCACTGTCTGAATATTCCGATACCACGAAAGGTAGCTCAATATCGACTTTGAAACGCGCGTCAGACACCGCTCGTTGTTTTTCATTGCATCGCGATTACTTGTTGGAAGGCCCAGACGAGTTTAAAAAATTTTCCTTTTTTTCTAAGATTTATTTGTAAGACATTGACGTTAAAATAGACACTATAGAGACAGATTTCAATTTTGGTTGGAACTCATGACACAAAAAATAATTTGCATAAATAACGTAACGCCACACAAGGACGAATTGATTGTAGACCACTTTTATATTTGGGACACCGTTAAGACTATCGACTGATAGTTACACTTATAAAAGAAGTGTTTAAGATATTAAAATTTATTTATGTCTTTGCATCTTAAACACGTAAAAATGTTTTAATTTTAAACGTACCGTTATCAATAAACAAAACACTATATGTATGATTTAAAACACTAAAACGTTTGAAATTAAAATATCTTTTATTATTAAACGTTTGTTTTGCAAAGATGTTTCCAACATAAACATTTTAAACACTGTATTTTTTACAATGTAATCACTGTACTGTTGTAATGTAACAATTTACGACAATGTAGGAAGTGCAATATTACATTTACTGCAATATTACATATATCTAAAACTCGCGTTTGATTGTATTAATCCATACATGCTGTATTGATATTGTGGCTGAGAAGAGGGCCTAGTCAGATTGAAACGTTCCGCACATTAAATTTGTTTGAAATATTATTAATTAAAACAAGAACATTGGTCCTTACTTGTTTATGTTGGCCTGTCTATCCTACTTATGTCTTTTTTCTTCTTGAGTAGACATGCAGCTCATACGTTTTAGCACGCGTAGAAGAATCCATTTTATTCGTGACGTGTATACATCTTTTTTTGCCCCGGCATTAATTCCCTGAGAGTGACGCACCAGGTAAAATACCGCTGCGGTACACTTTCGAAAAAATTACGGATGATCGAACGATTGAATTTCGGTTAAATCGGGCCGTCGGATAGAGAGCTTAATGCCGCTGATGGGATAAATGCGGCTCGCGAAGTGTCAGTATCCTTGACGTGCCCCCTTGACGGATCTAGAAAGTCTCATCATGGTTGATTAGCAAAATTGAAATGGGCTCATTGCCGGCTATGTATCGTCCACATGTCGGATGCGAAAGCAAGAAATAACGATAAATTGATTAGTCGGCAATGCGAAGTTATCTTATCTTTTTTAACAATTTAACTTCATTTCAAATAAATTTATTCAAAATATATTCTGAATATCTAATAAGTTTATTCATAATTATTGAGTAATAATTAATTCTATTTAAATTTTACTTAGATATTTATCAAAGTGTAAAAATTGGGGCTACTCGTCAAAAATGGCGTTCTCTTATCTGGTCTACATTTTGTTGTTCACGTTCTCTCTCGACTTAGCGTTGCAAATGTGTCATTTTAATGCCAGATTATTCTTACTGCAATTTTTTTCTTTCTTTCGCTTTACAACAAAACAGAAAAATATTATTTTATTGTTAAGAAAAATGTACTCACTCTTTCTTACTTTCTTTTAAGTAACGGTTATCTTTAACAAAAAATATTTTCTTGTTAAAATAATCTTAAAATATACTTATAATATTTTCTTGATATTAATCTTAAAATATACTCATATACTCTTATAACTTATAACTTATTACATATTTCAGAAATTTATTATTACGTATTCAAAACAAGAATTTATTTTCTTTCGAAGAATATTAAAATTGATCGAAGAAGCGACTTCATATAATAAGCAATATATATATATATATATATAAGAATTTTTGAAATAAGTAATTATCATTTGCGTGTAATATGTATTTTTTTAGTATTATGATGTTTGCCTCTAGGAATCTTATTTGTACCTCACCTTGCACATAAATTTTGTTCAACTATTGTAATGACGGGATGCATATTTTTCTTATTCTTCTTTGTTTTTCTTAAGCACAAAAATTGCATACACAAATATCCGTTTAAGTTTCAAAACGATCTACGATCGATCAAGAGGATCGCGCGCATCTTTTTGACATGGAACGATTCATCAATTTCTTTTTCTGCTGCGTACAATGGTTCAGCGGTTGCCTTGACATTATGTCCTAGCATCTCGATCGACACCGACTGTGTTCTACCCACTCTTAGAGAAGCGATAGTCAGCTGACATTTCATGGATCGAAGCCAATCGCCTCGCATCGTTGAACCTTGTAGACTGAATCAGGTGTATGTTGTTTTATCGCATCGTATTATCTCTGCGATGTGCCGACCGCGTCCTCGCGATAGGAATCTCGCGATTTTCATAATTTCGCGAAATCAGCTGTAATCTGCGAGAGGACAAAGAATCTTCGAACGCGTTGGGTTCTCGCGTAGATTAACGATAAACGACTCGGAGCACTACGACTATTACTGGCCAATATCCACGTCTTGTATCGGCTCGTATCGACTCCGAGGAAAATTGTAACTAATCGAGGCCAGACTGCAATAAATATTCACCGTGTCCGTAGCTGTCCATTTATATAATTAACACAGCCATTAAGTATATAATTCCGCGCGAATGCGAAAAATCGTAATGGACTTCTTAGGCCTTCTGCGAGTAATAAATTTTTGTATCTATGCATAAGCGATCGCATAATTAACGCTGTAATTAGCCGTGGAAACGTTAGGTTGGGAAACGTAACGAATCGACTTCTGGTAGTGATAAATTTCGGTCGTAGCGACCACTTACGTCATGGCATTATTAACGCCGTGTCGACGTCGCTTATTCCGCGGCTTGTTTTGTGAAAAAAAGAGGCGCGAACCAAGCGAACTTTTGATAAATTTCTGTAGGTTCCGCGATTGCGCAATCGGCGGAATTAACACTGTAATTGAATCTTTGATCTCGCGTCGTTAAGGAATATTCATTGTGAATACGCACATAATAGATCGCCTGAAGTAACCAAGCGCGCGATACATCGGTCAGCGTGTAATTACGTAATCGGGACTATATAATCAATTCATAATCCCATTCCTTTGAAAAATCGCGAAACTTCCAGTCGAAAGGCGCCTGCTATAAATTATGAATTTCGCAATTCTACGACTTTATACGTCAACGGAGGAGTCAGCTCGCCCCATTAATCATAGCAGTACGGCAACGAGATATTATGGAATTAGTTAGTAAAAGGAGGCCATATCGGGATTTGTCTGTATAATGTGTATTATTGTAGCATTTTCTTTTGGCCATACGTTGAAACTTACTTTAACCCACGTTTTAGCAAAAACAATTTAATTATTCAATGTTATCACTTAATTTTATTAATAAGATAACAGAAGGTATATTACTTCAGCTGTACCTATTGTATCGTTGAAAACATAAAAGATATATAGGAATACAAAAGAGAAATCGACCCCTTATAGAAATTTAATACTGGCCAATTTATTACCGAAAGACTGTAATTAATTATTTATTTGGAGTACTAAAACATACTGAACAACAATGCGCTTTTTACTACCTAAAATAAGAAATTAATTAATGTCAGTATTAGATTTCTGTAAGGGATGTCGCTTATAAGTATTATATATTTTTCAATATTAAATAACATAATGCGCATGAACACCGAAAGAAAAATTTTTGGTATTTATAATTATAATTGTATGGTATAAAAATAATTAGGGCTCGGAGCTCTTTTTATAGTTATTATCGCTATAATGTTAATAATAAATAGTAATTAAAAATTATTATAAAATTATAGTCGTTTTTAGGGGGAAATATTTTTTTAGTACATAGAACTATACACAAATAGCAACATAGATGTGCTCTTTTCTATTTTGTTTGAATTATCAGGAGTTATTATTTTTATTTTATAGAATTATAAATATAATTATTATTAACACTGTAATAGTAATAACTAAAAATGGAATACCTAAATACAATTACTTTACTGTGCAATTATAATCACGAATAACAAAAATTTGTCTCTCAATGTAAGATTAAACGATCAGCGGATCAATGCTCAAATCCGGTGTATCAATTAGATGTATGCATGTGAACATCCGTACCAGATCCTGTTTTGACCCGGTTCCCTCTCGATTCTTTCCAACTGGCTGACGGATGATCGATACCCGCCGTCACGCACGCACGTTAGCAGCAATTAAGCGCGTATACTAATCGGCCGCGTTAAGGTATGTACGCCTCGTCTAAGTGGGGTGCTCTCCTCCGACATGGCGGGGGCGTGAGAAGTGCCTTCGCCCTGTGACCCCTGCGGCCTCCGGGGTACCCCGGTACTACTACTCCGTAGAGGTACTCACCGCGACCGCATCGTGCGCTTGCCACGGTAGACCGAAGTGCCGTGGTACGACGAAGAGACGGCGAGGGGAAAACTCTCGGACTTGGGCTCTATAGTCGTCGAACGTGCGGCCTTCCCATCCGTCGAGATGTACTGTACGGCCCGTTCGAATTTTGACACGTTCGACGTTTCGCTCGATCTTCGACCTCTCGCTCTCAAATCCACCGTAGTCCGATAGCTTGGCTTGTGGGAACGAGAGCCTTTCCTTCTTTATCCGCGCTCTGTCTCACGTATCGCACGTATACGCGTGTCGGGACTCGATGACGAAGGTGTCCCGAAGTCACGAGATGCGAAATTGATCGGGGTAATTGTGATATCCGAACAAACATTGCAATATTTCTCGATGATAGAAACTCATCGTTACTGAAATTATTTATATACGACTCGAAATAGTCGTGCATCCATTCCTGAATTTATCGTTGATAAATATTTCATATATTTCAGCGTCGCAAGTACTTTGAGTCTATAGTATTAGAACGAGTACTTTCTGTATGTATTTAGGTTTAATTATAGGGATTTAAGGCAAGACCGAGGGGGTAACCATTAGCTACAATATTGTCCCGCAGATTACATGATTTCATATGATTTTATCTGATTACAAATAATTTTTTTCACTACATATGAAGTAATTTGATAAAATATACAATTTTATTTAATTAATTTTAACATTATACAATAATTTCTCGTGGTTGTATATGTAATTATCGGATTATACGTAGAGATTTCATATGAATTTTATAATGATTTCGAGGACTCTGTTCCAAGATTACATTAAGTGATTACCCTCCCGAGCAAGACACAATAGGCAAAGTGTCGACCGACTGTCGTTTGTGGAATGTCATTGGTAATTATTATCAAAGAAGTAAAACCCAATTCCTTAACCCGGCGTCATTGTGGTGCTAAAATGTTACACGGATGTTGAGGTGGATCATGATAACCCGAACATTTTTTTGGTCTATTCTCGCAATGTCAACAATGGTTTTAAAAAGTCTTTGCTCCAGCTACAAGGCAGTTAGTTAAAATCTACCAAATGTAAGAAAATACAGATGTTCAAAAATGGCTCGGGTCATTATGACCCAGCCACAATAACGCCGGGTTAAGTTAAATAAATAAAACATTTTGTTATTTTTAACTGTCATCTTTGTCAAAATGTAAACCAATCTCTCTCCATTTCTGTGGTTAATTTCAAAATAAACCATCATCTATATTAACGTACGCTCTTAGTAAATAATAAACTAAATTTGAGAGAGTCAAATTCATTACATTTTTTTTAGTTAAGTTGTTTAACTCCATTGTTTCAGTCAAATTAACATATAGGAGCAATGATGACTTATAGAAATGATTAAAAATAATTCATAATTTAACATTATGAATTTAGTAGAGTATGCGTAACTGTGCACATGAGTCCATCATAATTTTGATTGTTTTCCATAAACGATGTAATAGTTGTCTATTATATGCTCTTCCTCTTAATTTACGTAATTCTCATATGGCGTTGATATGACTTCGACAATATTAAAAAGAATAAGACGGTAAATAATCGAGCGGTGCGGTTGGGACCATAATATTTAAGAGTGATCAAGTTGACTCCTCTCGTTGCCTCGTGACATTTATCCTTGACCACGAAATACGGTCTCGACGACATGAACGAGAAGCGATTTCGGTTCATCGGGTCGTACGATCGACCCGTCCCAGTAACTTGTGATCCATTCCGCGTGTTTCACAGTCAATTAACCTCCGAGTCCTTCCCTCGAACCACGAAACCCACGGGTACCGGACGTATGCCGACTCTTCGTCTTCTCCCGGTGCTTTACCCTCCCCGCCCCCTGCCGTCTTCTCGTCCACGGGTTGCTCCGTCGACCCTCTCGCATCCCATCCGTCTCTCCCGGTCGACCGCGGACTTTCCGGACTTTCAGACTCGACCTCGGGGCCCCGCGAGATGCGGTAGGAGAGTTAACCTTTCAGGAATGACTATTTCATGGCCACTTCCTGGGTTCAATGCTCCCGCGATTTCTATGCAGGTAGGGTGAGTCGTATATATACACACGTACATTCGCGCGCTCGTATGTAGGTAGGTAGGGAGGACCCGCGCGCGCGAGCGGCGCGAGAGAAGCGTAAACCCACACACGTACGGAGGCTGAATCCCGACGAACAGAACCGTTCTCTCGTACCTTATGTTCTGCGTGTACGCGAAGCGGCGGCGACGATAGTGGGGAAGACAGGACCCAAGGGATCTAACGCATTCGAGTAGAGAGCCTGTGTGTGCTTGCATAATATTAGATCTTATGCAACCTGCCCTTCCCACACTTATCACTGCCTCCCTCTTCCCTCCTTTCTTCTTCTTCCTCTTCATCTTCCACCCATTCGGTCTTCTTCTTCTTCTTCTTCTTCTCCTTCTCCTTCTCCTTCTCTTCCTTCATCTCTTTGTCGAGAGAGAAATGGAAAGGGCTCTCCTTCGTTGTCGATCCCCACCCTTGTTCAGTTGCCCGAACGGTGCCTCGCGGTGCCCTTGGCGGCGTGCAGGCCTCAGGGTAGGGTGACTCTAGTTCGTTTTGTAGCCAGGATACGAACGGAGATGAAAGGAAGAGGAGATTCTGTGTGAGAAGAGGAGTGAGAAGTGGACGAAGTGGGCGCCAGGTCGCTAGAGAGAAAGAGAGAGTAATAGTGAGGGAGGAAAGGAGAGGATTCTCTCGTGGGACCGTCTTCGTGGGGTGGGTAGGGTGGGTGGTTGGGCGAATAGGTGGGGGGAGGGCTGCTGCTCGTGGTGAGCCCCTCTCGGGTAAGTCAGCGGGGGTCAGAACGGAGATGCTCCGCGATCGTGTCGGGCGGGGCTGCCCGCTCACGACTTGAACTATCACACGCCCCCACTAGCACCAACATCCACCTTCCAGCCTTCTCGGCCTCGGACCGTTTTCTCGTCTGGACGATACGTCCCGGCTGTCTACCTCCTCCGTTGCCAGCGCTTAATCCGATAAATAATGCTGTCGGCTCAAGGTTGCGCGTCACCACGGCATTACCGACGATTCCGCCGGCGTTTCATGGCTTTTCGTGGCTTTTACAGGCTGGACCAACAGATTTCGATCAGGTTTTCGCTGGTCACGCAAGATTATTAACAGGTAGAAACGATATTTCGACTGAAGCGTGAAAGACGCAAGACTTTTTATAGACTTGGAAAAAAGTGTTATGCTCTGTACTACTGTAAAAGCGATACGATTATCATTATTGCATTTATTTATATAGTTTAAGTTTTATTTATAAAAAATATCTACTCTAAACTATATTTTGTGCTACTTTTATTAAAAAGAAAGGTTCACAATCTTTATCTAAAAAAAGTATTGATTTTTTATAATATAAAAAGATAGATTATTTACAGGAAGGAGATAAACGTCAATTTTCTAATTTATTCAGGCCGTGATTACCATGTTTTCTGACGCGAAGATTTCTCCATGTTGCAATCCAAGATATCTTGTATGCTGACTCATTCGATTAAATTCCTACATGATGCATATTAATTCGTTATTCAAGCAGCGTCTTAATCGTCCCAAGCTAAAGCTCCTTTATACAAATTAACAACCTCGATCAGCCATTAAATTTGGTACTCGCGTAGAAATGCGCGTCGTAAAGATACGTAGAGCTCGCGTAATGAAAAGCTGCGTTTTTTCTCCATTTTACACTCGACGGTCCAGAATGACGACCGTTAACCGATTTAACCGGTCGTCATTCTAGTCCAGATCGCTGCGTTTAAGATCCCCTTGGACTTGAGCGCCAAGGGGTCGGTCGAGAGGTGCGACTAAAGCGCGGGCGTTAAACTGGCGTGTAATGACGTTGCGTATGGAAACACGTCGATTCCTGCCGGGACGGGAAGTGAATCGAATAACGTGCCCGTACGTTATTTGATTCGACGAGCGATACGTTACACCTCGCGCCGTGCGCGCATAGCCGTGTGTGCGTGCGCGTGCACACTCGCGTCGTCGACCGAGAGTCCGCGGCGTGTTGCCGGCTCGGCGGAAAAAAAAATATACGGACGCTTACACGGTGTATATCGTAAATTAGCTATCGTAATAAATGTATTATCGAACTGCATTACGAACGTGCGTTTTGTGAAACATGGCGAACAAGACGGATCTCGCCCCTGACCTGTATTGTACGCTGGCACCTGCTTGTACCTGCATTATGTACTTAAGATGAACGAGACGCGAAAGATTATTCGATTCCGGAAAGGAATCGATCCTTTACGATTTAACTGACGCGGCGATGAACGCGGAACGATTTTTTTGTGAAATATACTTATTCCGTGATTCATGCACGATTGCGCATGAATTTGATTTGTGATTGTACGAGGTGCAAATTCATGGTTGTCGTATCTCTCTAGTTTTCAAGTGGAGATTCTGACTTCTTCAACGAATCTCCGGCTTTCCGGTTGATGACAAAAATATCCAACTAAAATTTTAGTGGTGATTTTTTTTTCAAGTGTGTGCGTTTATTTTCCTCCGTTTTCAGAAGAAATCTCCGGTAGGAATCTATAGATGTGACGAGCCTTTTTTTTTTTTTAAAAAGTACTACGAAATAGTATTAATGTAAATAAAATAATGATAAGCGACTTCCAGCAGGGTAGTGATTAATTATCTCCGATGAAAGGGCCAAATCTAAGGACTTTTTTAAAGAGAGAATGTGCTACAAGAAACTAATAATTTCGGCAATTTCGATAAAATACTTCGGCAAGAGATCCGTTGATCTCCAGAGAATCCAAAAATAGTAATCGTTGATGTAATATAGATTTTGGCTTATTTTAAGTTTATCACACAATTGCAGGTTTAGGTAGGAATCAGATAAACATTTTTCCAGCGATATTTAGCATCTTGCAAGAAAATAAATCAACGTATTAATTTTGTAAAATTTTTAGATTGCAAATTTACTCAAATATGTTATTTTAATGGTACATAGTTATTTTACATTTGATATCGCTTATTCTCTCGACTTTTACATCTCGTAAATTATTTAAGTTTAATTACTGCGGCGTAATGCAATAATGATAATAATATTATATTAGTTTAGCCAATCGTAAACGCAGGAGAAAGAAATTCTATTTATTTCATTTGTTCTTCACGTATTAATCGATATCTGTTGTACATGTTGGCTGTATTTAGCAGAGAAAACAGCTTTACAGCTATTGTAAAACATTCTTTAATATAATTGGTTTATACATTCAAATTAAGTGAGGATCCAAGAGTAAGACCAATCATATTAATGAATTTGACAACATTTGCACAGCTGCTTTCTCTGCTCGCAAGCAAAACAATCATCATCTTTAATGATGATTGATCCGATCGATTTGTTCTGTCGATTTGAAAATTGTCTCGTCATGTTCGCACCGATGTGAGTTTCCGTGCCCCCGAAGCAAACGGCTGACCTAGTAGCGGTAGCCGGTCACCGCTTGCAGCAGCTCGCAAGTAGATAACTACCTCGCGGAAGATCGCTCAAACTTGAAGTCGACGGCCTATGTTCGATCGCGTTCGGAACCACGTCGGGGCCATCTCCGTTTCGACCTCTTCCACTTCGGTATCATTACGGATCCGATCCGAACTCGTGTAGGAATGCTTCCTTCCACCGCGTGGTAGCCGAGAGACCGTCTCTCTCCCTCGACCCTTCGTCCCCTCGAGCGTAACGATGCACCTGAACGGAGCACCTGTAACAGAGTATCGCTCGTCGATTCCCTTCGATCTCGAGCGATTTCTCGGGGTCGCGCACTTCATCTGCGATTCCATCAGCTCGCGAAGTATTTGGAATAACTTCACCGTTGCGCGCGCGTGAGAATAACAGCGACGACGATGGATTCTTCCTCGAATGTGCCGAGGTACTTTGCGGAAGGACCGAGACGATTCGACATTTTTTTTACAACATTTTAATTTGAAGGCAACTTTAATCTCCACCGCCAATGTTGAACTTTAAAGATATAGTCGAGTCTTTTTATCGTTCCCTAGAAGTGTATACAATTTACCTAGAATCCATTCATACATAAAAACTTTTATTTTTCACGTTTCCGCACTATTGAATCCTAGAATGCTTCATTCTCGGAATGTCGATAGTTTTGTGCAACTGTCTTCTCCTGACGTCATTAATGAGAGAGTACTAAATGCGTCTCCGTTATTTCAAGGTTCGTAAATCGCTACTCGAAAATTAATTTATAACGAAATACGAGAAGAGGAAAATACCAATTTGCGGTGGAGATCCAATCAAGCGTCTGTAACTCCATTTGTGCGCACGATTTCAACAGAATAAATATTTGCAGAGATACGCGTAAACGCAGCTTAACTACTCGTCTTCCTTAGTAACGTAAGGTATAAATCAGAAGGAAATGGTGATGCGAAGGGAAAAGGTTAATTATATATTTCAACATCGGAGGTGAGCAAAAGGTAATTATAGGAGAATTACATATTACGTCGTTTCGGTAAATTCACCGGAGGTGAATCCATACAGTATTCTTGAATAAAGTTTTGAAAAAAAGTGAATTGAAAACCACGTTGATTTATCAAATTTTATTTTGTCGAATAATACGAATTTAATATCGAATATATATATATATATATATATAGGAGTCCTTCTTCAAAGTATGTGAAACAGTATGAAAAGCTTTAACGCGCGCGCGCGTAGAAAAATATTCAAAGATTTCATTTACTTCTATATGGTATCGTGTCTGTTTTAACATTCCACAACCTCAAATATTATTGTATATACATTGAAGTATTGAATAAAAATCTCCAACACCGAGCACTTCAACAAAAAACACAATCAGTTTTAACTCTCTGCCAATAACATGAATTTTGACTCTTTCAGCAATAGGAATTTTCGTAAAACAGAAGAAATTTTTTTTATTATTCCTGATTATATAAAAATCTGAAAAAATTCTGACAATTTCTCAAAACTTTAATAATAAATTTTTATATAGAAGTTGTTTAATAACGATTTTTATCATAGAAGTTGGATTGTATTTTACTTATTTTTTATAGATTTAAATTTACCTGCTAAAATTTACGATAAATTAGCGATACCTTTAAAGACCCCAGTTGCCGGCAGAGGGTTAATAAGTTAAAATAAACAGCTATATATAAATAATCCAAATAAGGGTCAAGATTAGATCTTGGCTCGAGACTAGAGCCTAATAATATTTATATTTAAATTTCAACTGGGAGATATATTTAAAATTTATAATCAATTTTGCTTTAATACAAATTCTTTTCTGACTAGACATTTTTCCATCATGAATTTTAACTAGATATTTCCACGAAAGCGAGAAGCGATAAAAGAAAGATAGAGATAGAAAAAATGTCGAGAAAAAAAAAGCGAAAGATCCGATTCATGGTGTAGCTGTCACTAATAGATTTATGTAATTCCGCACGGCGCGTATTTATAGCTCGACCGATGTTATCAACATAAATCTCAATCAACCGCATCGATTCCGCGGGCTTTGATCGACTCCGCCGTGCGGCATCGCTGTGCGCTCCTTTAACGACTTGTCAGAATCTATATTTATCGCGCTTAGAGCGTATGATTGGCGCCGCCGCTGTCGAGTTAACAAAACTGCCCGCATGGTATCGGTCATTAGTGTAAATCAGCGACACAACGTTGCGAAACGCCCGCGCCATTTTTTCACTTGCGAGTCATTACGTATATAATCATACTCAGTGTTCTCGCATCGCCCTTAACGAAGCCGCGCAACGTAAAATTAAGTTATTAACGTCATTGGCCGGATAGACATCCCGCTTTTGCCTCCTGATGAAATATTTCGAGATGAATCGCGAATGAAGCGGAAGTGACGTAATTTTGGATGACGTTGGGGAACCACGGTGCTATTTTTTATGAAGAGAAAATAGACGACTTTTCTGGATTTCCTGAAAAGAATTTTGTAAAAATAACTTTCACATTATACTGTTTTGAATTTAGACAGTCGTGATTTAAGTGTATAAATGTTGGAATAAGGTGATAGAAACTTACCACATGAAGTATGTACATTTCGCTCATTTACTATAACAATGATATAACTCGAAAATTATTTTTGACTTACAAGAGAAGGAACGTAAATATAAGGAAAGAAAATATACTTTTATTCTTTTATAATTAACTCTTACTGTACCATCTACAATTTGGTGCCTCATCCATACCATCTAGGATCACTTCAAATCTCTTCGTTTTTTCGCCTCTTCAAAATAATTTTAAAAAACCTTTAAAAATTTACTAACATACTTTCAACTTTCTAGAATAAATATTGACTCTTTATTTTGGAAAATAATAAAATGTAGTATAATTTATAATTACCGAAAGACTCAAAGAAACTTGCACGAATAGGAATCGCTCGGTCACTATAGTTACCCATATTAGTACGGTAAGGGTTAATTATTACGAAATTGCATTTCAAAATTAATACAAAATTTTAATGATTATAACATCAAACTTATTTTCTGTAAAATGTTTTCCTTTAGTCATATCGTTGTTGTAGTAAATGACCAATTTGTTTTGTAACAGAAGTACGACAAAATTAGATAGATATCACAAGAAACTCAGATATTTTATTTGCTCTTTATTGCAAGTATTATTTGATTCAATTAGAGCATTTTGTGTAAAGACTCAATTTTCGTGAAATTTTAGTCGTTGATACAATACAGTACAATCGTCATATAGTTTGCGATCGCGAACTATATGACGCACCGTCATGTATCAGTCTTATTTCTTGCTATCGTCATTATCCTTACTTCTGTCGCTCTACCTCTCTCCTATCGTAAGTACTATGTTTTGTACGATGCAGTCCGTGGGGAAGACGACGTTCCTCCCTGCGGAGCCAGCTATTATGTCTTCGATCGATCGGTGATGTAATCGCTTCCAAATGCGTCGTTTACGTGCATTCACGACCGTCGGATCGATCGTTACAAATGTCTCTCCAGGTGCATGTAGAGGTAGTTCGGTGAAGGACGGTATTTCTCCGACGACGCACGCGAGATGTATCCCCCGGAAGTAATCCGGTATTCCCTTTAAGAATACCTTATACCTAGCGCAGTAATTGCACGCGAATACAAAACAACGCGACGATTAATGTAAACGGAGGTATCGAAAATATGACTTTTCACTAGGCTTACTAATAATTTCCTCGGAAATTACTTCATGGTCGATTTTGACGTGCAACCAGGATCTCTTATTCCACATCCTTTTAAATGGGCGTCTGAACGGTCTCTTCGGTCACGCGAGAGGGGTGTTTTTTTCCTCACGGGCCTGTACGTTAAAAGGGTTAACGAGTCGCGATGCAATACGAAAGTGAATACGACACAGGGAGAGGCGGAATGTACGAATATATATGCACGTGCATGATTTACGACTTCCTTCTGTATTGACCGTCTCGTTTCTCCGGTGGGACCCATGGATGGCTGGCGAGGGGACCAGCCAGAGGGGAAGGTCTGACCCCGGGCGGGCATACTGGTTTGCATATTCGCCACTGCACAACCCGCGGTGGCGGTTATACATCATGCATCCGCAACGCGGTCCCGGCGAGTCGCGGCGACGCGCAAGTGCAACCCACAACGGTGCACCCACACGGTGCATCCATCCGTGTCGTGCTGATACGCGCGGCACTGTACATGGACGGGTGTAACGTGTGTGTGTGTGTGTGTGCGGAGGGTGAGGGATGCACTGTACCTGCAGTCGATTCCACGTAGAATCTCTCTTTCTCTCTCCCTCTCCGTTGTCTCGTGTTATCCCGTCTCGTCGCTTCAATACCCTCTCCTCCTCCGCAGTACTGAAGATCTCCACGGAAGGGATTCACGATCCGACGATAGTTCAGGCGAATTTGCATCTCTGGAATCCGCAACGTGGGCAGCGGCAACCCCCTGCGACCGCGTGTGGCAACCTCCATCTCCCCCTTCTTCGCTTCTCTCCTCAAGTCCATTCCACCGGTGCTTTCGCCACCACAGATACGAATTCCACGTGGCCCACCGTACTCTTACAGACTACTGTCACGTACCGAGATGTGCCATTCGATTCCGGAGATGTATAATAATCGAGAAGGTAATAACCCTTTTACGAGTTCCGGTTGGGAATGTAACCTCTTGTTGACCAACGTGATTGGTTAGCAAGTAAACACATTGATGTTCCTTTTATCGAACGTAATAATCAGTGTTGAATGTCTACGCGAAAAGTAACGTACGAAATGATAGTCTTCGCAGAGTACGTAAATCTTTTATCTATAATAATCTGTAGGCGATGAACAGTTTGTACAGACATTATATTTCATCCAGAAAGCGTTATTAACGTCGTGATTATTATTTTTTTGATTATTATTTATTATTCAGTCATTCGATTATTATTTATTCACTTTGTATTATTATATTTAATTTTTATATCGTGTCGTCGTAACGCATTTACTGTTTATTATTATTTAATTTGCATTTATTGATAAATGATGTGTGGAGTCCGGTTTCCTCTCTTAAAATATCTTGTAACTATAATAATTAAAAAGTAATCCTAAATTTTTCCACATTTTTTGAAAGTTGAATTATAAGAAAAGTCTTGAGCTGGATACAAAAAGGACTCAGATTGCAGACTGATGTAGTAAAGATATGATTGCAGACGAAGGATTAAACGTACTGCAAATTACAAATAGTGTAAAAGAACAATGACAAACAGTTGCGTTTATTTTACGCTTTGCGAAATCTGTGAATCAAAGTCAGTACTTACCATTTTCGCGATTCTTAAGAGAAAACCTGGAGGCGTGTCACGTCACTTGGTTTTATTTCCGAGAATTTCCTTGATCAGTCGATCTCGCGGTCGCGGGACGTATTTATCGTAGACATTAACATTATTCAGACACGAGGAATCCGCCAGCGAGGTGTATCCTTCGATCTTGCGCCGCAAAACGGGTGGCCTCCGTTCTTCGAAACGTGCATTGATCTTGTACATGTTGGACAACGCATCAAAGTTAATGCGCGTCGAATATGGTGATATAAGGTAGTCAATGCGATCCTCTATAAGGCGTATTTGCAGCCGGTCTCGCAAATGAAGCAAATATCCTTATATAATCGTATATTATCTGTCCGAAGATCTTATCGTTGTCGGTATAGCGATTTCATTTTAAAAAATGCCGTAACATGTCTTTCCTTCGTTTGCGAATTAAATTAATAGCACGTGCGTTAAACATTTGCCTTTAATTAATGCAATAATATAATAAATGCATATCGTACATTAAATTAAATTCTCTCTGGATATTTAAGCATTTTTAAATATATTTATGCTCGTTACAATTTTGCCGTTAATTACGTACCATAATAATGTCTGTGTAGCAAAGATATATCAAAATATTAATATAAAATATTAAAATATCGCGAATTATGTCTGTTAAATGTTGAAAATGTTAGATTAAACAGTTATTTAATTAGATGGTTATTAAATTATAATATTATTTAATTAAATGCTCCGTCAGTCAATTAGGCAATATAAATCATTTAATTTTAAAATACTTTGATTTAAATTTTTAGCATTCATCTATATATATAAGAACGTGTTTATCATAAACATAACTTCACCTGCGATACCTAAAACGAAACGCTTGTATTAGGGTGAGAATCTCGCGGTCTCTCGGCTAATGTCTCGCATGTTATCGACGCCGATCGCAGATATGGTGCCTTCTTCGCTGTTCCAGGAGGTCACAGAACTAATAGACCACCTTCTTCGTGCGCGATCCACCGTACACCACGGACCTCTTAGCGCCTCTCTCGCGACCATCTACATACGGCCACGATCCCAAGTTTCCCATAGGTGCATTCTCCCGCATTTCTGTTACAGGATCACAGGCCCCTCGTTATCCTTCCTTCTACCATCTTATCTTCTTTCAATATAGCGATTAACACCATACGTGGGTCCTTGGGATAGATAATTTTGTATACATTGCGAAATCGTCTAATTTCTACTTTGATTCCTATCAATAACGAAATCTTGATTCTCTGGTATTTTCTAATCTAACATTTGACACAAAACTTTACTTCTCTGATGGTCTACTCGGTTAGCAACATTAATTTAATATTTTAAAAAATATTTACAGTGTTAAAAATTTGATAACTTTATTTAAAAATTATTACTTAATTATTTTACCTAATTTTATTTTAACAGTATTATATTGTAGAATATGTAGCAGGAATCGTTGATGCCGCAGCGGTACGGATCGGTCGATTAAGAGCACACATTTTCACCCGCATCACGATACACAACACGTAGAAAGTACGCTGCGTCACCGTTCCCAGTGTTAAAAGGGTTAATCGGTTCCTGTTCCGATTATCGCGCAACCGCGTCACTACGCGAAAAGACAAAGCCATAACGCATCGATAATATCCATTGCATGTACCTGTACGGTTAATAGAAAATCGAGGTAGTGACGCGCGAATAACCTTTAGCGAGGGCGTAACGAATCGCTTGAGATGATTATTATTACGAGGTCTGCAGAATTATCACCGTGGTGAGGCAAAATTTATGGGGATATAGACATCCCACGAAGAACAACGTGTTTTGTGTACAGACATGTAAAGATGTTGTTTAAAATACGTAATCTAGCTAATTTAATCAGGCGAGATTGATGACAATGTAAAATTAATATTGTACATATATGGAAATAATGGTTTTTGCATCTAAAAAATTAGCTAGATATAGGAAATAATTTTGAAGCTTCAAAATAATTCTGAAATGTTAAAACTTTTTGTAGAATTAACAAATTAATAAACAAAATGAGCTCTCTAGACTCTAGATAATAAAACAATCATCAATCAGAAATTTCCGGGCGATTGAGAGCAATAATAGCGCAGAAGTTGGTGGGTTTGTAGAATTTTTGTAGAATTGTAATAAATGTTTAAGCATCCTACTTAATTATTTTGATGGTCCAACAAAATTACTTTTACATCTGTGTTTAGCTAAATTTTAGATGTTTTAACGCTAAACTATTTTTTACGTGCATATGTGTGTGTTATGTGCGAGAATTTATTGTTTTGTTTTTCTGGATAAGGCATAATTTTTTTAGAGTACTAATAATTTTTAGAACGCCATAAAATTTTTTTATTTTTATCATTTTACAATTTTATAAATTTACAGAATATCACAATAAAATACAAATATTAATAGTTATAAATATTAATTGATATTGAAATAATTTTCTGTGAATTGATATGTAATATTGATTCGATTTTATTCATGGATTATCAGCTAAGATTATGTATGTAGTACAAGCAATTGCTTTGACCTCGGGGCTTTTAAAGTTGCTCGAATTAACGTTAATGCATGCCACATAATCATGTTTTATTACCTCGAGAATTTGTGTAATCTATAAGTTTGCTACTGGAGCAACACTTTCGCTGCCGTAGTTATTGAGCAATTGATACTAATGAATCAATCAGAACATGTCAAGTAATAGAATGCCGCGTCATTAAAAGACCAGTTACGTAACAGATTATCATAGTCATTGAGTACATTGATTCTTGACGTATTTTTTATAAATGAATAAATGTCTTATTCGTTTATATTATAGAAATTCTTTCGTAAACTATTAAAAACAACATATTTTGTCAATGTTACACTCTCTAAAATCTTTGGAGTGGAATCTAATTCTAAAGAGTGACAAAAAGTGATAATGGAGTATTGAAAAAGAGTGGCTCAATTGTCAATTTTTAAAAGTGAGATTTTACTCTTTAAAGTGAGATTCCACTCCAAAGATTGTAGAGAGCACCAGATGATTGCTTGAGATAAAATAAAAAAATCTAAATCACTCAATATTCTAAACTGACCGTATAAATGACTGGAATGCTATAAGCTTAAGCGTCGAGATACGCAAGCGATCATCTGTTCAGTTAGGGAAAACGCATTTGCCCGCGCGCAGTTTCCCGACGTGTCAGGTTTATCCGTAAGAACCGACAGATTTACTGGTCACTCCGCGGAGCGGCGGACTCTAATTTTACGCGTGCAAAAATAATGGCCTCGCTACGCGGGGCAAAAACGCTCAGGTGCGGTTACGGCACTCGATAAGCACGCGCTGCGTTTCCCTGGCGCGCGATCTGACCACGGCCACGGGAAAAAGCACGATAAGTGGAGGCGATAAATCGCCGAAGCGAACGGCCCAGTCGTTGAGCCAGCATACCGTTTATTACCATGGAAAGTAGCAAAAATATTGCTATCGGTTTGGAAAACGTTAACCGGAACAACTCGACACAGGTGTGGATTAGCAAACTACTGTTAGGCAGGAGTAATCGAATAATCCAAATTCGACGGAGTAAAGTTGATAGAGAGGTTGTATATTATTAATAATAATATTGATGCACACGACGTATCATAAATCACGAGTGTTTTAAACAATCATTGTTCACCTTTCCATTTGATGTAAGAGATAAGTTTAATACCACTTTTGATCGTCCTGCTACGCGGCGGGCCATGATGCTAACCCGGTGGAACGTTGTAAAATTAATTTACGCTTGTCGTGCTCAGCCAGTAGTAAAACGCAGTATCGTTTCTTTCCTCTCCATTTCTCTCCGCTCGGTTGACCGTGCCATGCATTAAGCGCCCGAGTGAAACGATATGAGAGCGAGGTCTTGGAATCAAGCATGAATCTTTTGTCTAAGTATTGCAACATAATTTCCATACTTCTCTTTTAATTTATTATCTAATATATTATTTGTTATATTGATGTTTATATCTACTTTCCAGCATGTTCCAGAAAATTAAAAATAAATGAAATTAGATTTTCAATTTCTTGTCGCGTTTTGTGTCAGTTGAGACACAATAAATAATGATGTTTACATTTTTTCATTTTCTGACTCACTTGTGACTAAGACTAATGTAAAAATTGTATTTTTCTAACTGTGATGAGTTACTAAACTGATGATTTTGTAGTGCTAACTTAAAAAATTACTACAAAATCATCATTTTAATTGGTGATTAACCATAGTTAGGAGAAAATACAATTTTTACATTATTATCGAGTTAAGTCTAACCACAAAATGAATCAGAATTAAATTAACTAGAAAATGAAGAACTAAACCTACGTTCTACTCGTATATAAGTTTACCAAGGTGTCTCATTTCCTTCGAGCAGATTACTTGTTAATGGATTTATAAGATTGATTACCGCGGGTTACTATATTTGGAATTGACATGATTTTGAGCGAGATAATATCATTCACGCTGCTTTATACGCGGGGTTGGCTTGATGAGGGAAGATATATCCTAGGTGAGCATCTACGAGGTGCTTACGCCTCGTGGGAGTCATCGCGCGATCGCGTGTGGAGGAACGGCAATGCGGCTGCTCGGTCGCCGCGCCAGTCGCGTGATAATTCGCGACGACCACCGACGAAGTTTCCACGATCGATCGTCGAAAAATTTGCGGCTTCTTCGGTAGTGACCCTTTTCAAAAGGCCATTGCACCTGGCGTTGCATACGAAAAAATTGTGAAAATAAAACTGAACTTAGGAAGTGTCCAGTATTTACGTGTTAATTGTTGCTGATTCGGTATCACTATTTCAATTCCAAGTAATTTTTTATTCAAATAAAACAAAATATATTATATATTATGTGTATCGCGTCTAGTAAAAATACAATTAACAAGTACGAAATGTATCTACAAAATTACAATTTTAAATTGAAATGAGTGTCCTGCATTTGTTATATAATTGTATACTTTAAAAATCTAAAAAATAGTAGTATCTGTACAATTATCACTTGTTGGTATTAATATTAATATCAATATGATGTGGATTAAACACTATATTTAAATCCGCACCAGAGATTCGAAATCCATACCATGTTAATATTAACACCAACACAGCGAGAATTATATTATATAGTGAATTTAATATCGCGCATGGGTATTAAATTCACACCAGAGTTGTTGAATTTAATTGAATTAAGTATTGAAATAATATCATGTTTATATTGTTAGGCTTAGAAGAAACAGTTCTGATAGTAAGCGATCCAACGATAATAACGATGAATAATTAGAAATAATGATCAGATAACACAAAACTTTTTCGACTTAATAAATATTCTTCAGAACTGTTATTTCTTTAATTTAACAATGTATTTTCGATAATACATTCATAAAATGGATGTATTTTATAAGATACATACAGAGTGAAGAATTCAATGTTGTCTTCAGCGTGAAAAATTGTTCACGATAGCTATCACAGGTAACCGCGACGGGGCCATTGGCCTTCTGCGACGGGAAAAAACGTAGAACGATAGATAGCAAAACGAACGATAGATAGGGATAAGGACATCGAGAGAAGAGGGATAAATTACCAGTGATAGAATAGAACGTACTCGGCGCGGTAAGAAGTCGGCAGAGGGAACGTGGGGAAGGGTCGAACCCGAGAAAGGGTGGGAGAAACCGCGGGACTGTCGGGATGGGGTAAAGGGGGAAAAGTGGAAGGAGACTCCTTTCGACCTCTGCCAGAGACCCCACGGTGAACCCCGCCCGAGGCAAAGGGTCAGTCACCTATTCCTCTCTCTCCACGCGGCCTTTTACCGCGGCACAACAGGCTAATTACGCCTGATTACGTGCCCGTTTTCAGACGTGTACGCGTACGTTCCTGGCCGTGCCAGGGTCTTTCTCTCTCTCTCTCTCCCTCTCTTTCGTTTTTTTTTTCCGCGATTTGTCGCATCTCCGATGAAACCATAGTCTGACACCATAGTCTATCTCATCTACCTGTTCAATCGTAGTTTTAATCACCTGGTGGCGTGTTTTGTACCTTAGTGCATTGACACTTTTCAAAGTATCGTTCTACAACCTGTCATTACACGAACATGGCGCGTGCGTCGTACCTCGGGCCAGAAACGACCTGTCCCTTCTGCAGTACGCCGGCGACGAGATCGATAACGAGAGGGAGAGGTAAGAGAAGGAGGAGACGGTCGGAGTGCTAAATCGTTTCGTCGATGCACGTCCGGTTGAGGAAGGTTACGTTCTGCCGCGTCGTCGTCAATGAAATTCTTTGCGGTTAGCTGTTCGCCATCGATCTTACAGAACGAAATATTTCGGGTGTTCAAGAAAAGTCGACTGTCCAATTTCTTTAGTTCTAAATCCTGTAGGTAATTTTTCTTTAGACTAGAGTTTTTACTCTGATCATATTATAATCATATTATAATTAAATAGTCAATAATATTTTCTGTCAAATTAAAAAACATAATTTTTCTCTTTTCCTGGGAAACTTAATTTTTCTAGTTGTGTCACATTTGAAGTAAGGAGATGGTATATGGATCATAAAAATTCTCCGCGTTTACTTTTGGATTATTTACGAATACTTGAATGGTTTTAATCAAGTTTATGAGGTGATTGTTACTAATGGGTTACTAATGAATTGTTACTAATGGCACAATTTAGTAGACTATACCTTTTAAATTCGTTCTCTTTACCTGTACCGCACAACAAATCATACCTAATAAACGTGTTATATACGGAAATTGCGGGAGATTCGAAACCGTTGTTAACATTACGTTGAATATCCTCTCAACAACGTAATAACCTAACACCGAGTGAACCTTGCTACGACGCTAATAATTTTCATACTTGGTCGCAGAATGCATCTTATAGCACCATTCAATACCAGTCGCGTATTTCGTAATATTTATATCAAACGCGTCCACTTGATTACGACACTCGGATCGGAGGTAACGAATCGAGATTGTTTTCAGATCACAGTGGTGATTTTCTCGTTCCCTCGATAAGATCTAAGACGATCCACTCGTCTTCTCTCTCTCCTCTCTCCCTCTCTCTCTTTCTCTCTGCGAATTGCATCGTGAGAAACGGAGGAGCCCGACGCCTGGCCATCGTGAGCTGCCCACCGAGCGCGATTGCACCGCCGTAGATCACCTTTATTTGCATCTGCACGACGTACCGTTGCATCCGGAGCGGCTACCTGAGTCCGCCGCCTGATAATTATTGTCTACACGGAAGGCGCGGAGTGCCCTTCGCCGCAGCCCAACGATGAAGACGTCGCTCCCAGCCAGCTTACAGTAGCTCACGTCCCGTTTTCGCGCACAGCAACGTAAATTTCCGCGTTAATCCGCCCGATCAAAACGCAACCTTTTACTCCTCCGCCCTTGCTATCGCTGCACACGCAATGCGCGCGCCCATCGTTCCAGCGAAGATCCACCTCAAGATTGCGAATTCTCTCGCTGCATAACGAGATAATTTCGTCGCTGCGATACCGCGACTTCCCGTTCCGAAACGTGTAGTCGTTCTCATTCACTGACATGAGATGGACTCTCTAAAGAAACGAATAATCGCTGAATTCATGCGCATGTATGAAAGTAGTTAACGGTAATTAACACTAATTATGTTTGGCTGCATCGTGTTTACGATGCATGCACTTTTTCCAAACGTTTACCATGATTTCAAGCGAGAGCTTATTATAATTGTGCTAAAAAATATCTATCTTATTTAATTTTTTTGACAGTATATAGAAAATTTCATTTCTGTTTATGTTTTAATCTTTATTGTTAAATTGAAAGGATTTTTTTATCAAATAAATGAATTTTTTAATTCCTTACTTATTTTATGATATTTTATGCGCAAAATTATCTCTGCTGATGTTATTTATTTTTTAATTTTAACAAACAGAGTTTTATTTTTAAATTTTAAAAGGTTTCTTAATTTTGTGATATTTATTTCATTGATGTAAGGAAGTAATACAATTTAAAACTGGATACAAAATTATAACATTGTATCTACAGACTGCTTCAAAGAAATGTAACGCTAATCTGTCACGGGAATTGAAACGTCGTGACGGCGTATAAGAAACATCTTAATTAAATTATAATTATAAGCGGATTTATCTGAGAAGATCTCCCTTTTAATCCGATTATCCTGCCGAGCAGCACAAATGTGATTCAAACGCGGTTCCGCGTTTTTATGCTAGTTGTAAATGCTTACGCAATTAGCTTCACTCGCATTATATAATTAATACAACGACGAGGATACCTCGTTGTGTCTCACAAACAAATCGTTATTTCGCGTTGGAAAATTGCGAAATCCTAACGTCGATCCTCGTTCTTTATGTGGCCAATAACATGCGCGCCGAGACCGCAAGGTAATAAATTTCTGTAAAGCGCAATAAAACGGAGGATCAAGCGTACGCGAGAGAGCACTCCGTCGAAACATCGAAACGAGGGAAGAATCGTACGTTATTTACCGCCGAGTGCCGTATTCACATTGTAACGGAGATGTAAAACCACATTTTGGCACGTAACGTAATCATTATGAAGCCGCGCGTTGATTCACTTGAAGAAATGACGTTATTAATGTATTCCAGGAACATAGACCCTCATTCGCCAATGATTACCCGTCATTTATTCGTAATCGCCGTGGAAAGCTTTGTCAGTGCCCGATAACACGCGTTTATTTCTAGCTATCGTCTTCAATTGTATTCCACATACTTGTTGTGGTTAAGCATTGACGAACTGCTGTTACTTGTAATTCAACTTTGTAGAACGGACAATAATTTATACAGCATAACAATTATATGTATAGTACAATAACAATAATTACGTGGTATACTTGGAATTAATTTTACCGAATTTTTCAATATACCTTTTTTTAAAAGACCAATTTCTTGTTTTTATACATATTGCTCTTTTACTTCAAAAGTGACATGATTAAAGAAATATGACTTTCGAGTTATTATCATGAATGAATAAGTAAACATTATTAATCATCAAAAGTGAACTAATTTAATTTTTTACAAACAGTCGTCGAAACGTTACAACTCAAAACGGTGTTTAAAAAAAGAATCGTTACAATCGTTACAACTCGAAAAAGGTTGTTTCTTAAGAGTTGTGAAACAAAAATGGTAAGAATGATATTTGATCATATTAAGGATATATTTTTCTTTCGTATTAGCCACTGGATATTAGAAAGTTTTTGCAATAACGTGGATCCAGATACGATGAACGCTAAGGTTATCTTCTTCTTAATAATTAAAAAAAGGATAACATGATTTTAGCGTTCACTGTATCTGGATCCACGTTATTACAAAAACTCCCTATTATTTTGTCAAATTTTGACATTCTAGCAATCGCAAATTTGAGTGTCCTATCTATAAAAATTTTGATGGTCCAGCAAAATTATTTTCAGATCTGTATCTAGCTAAATTAAAAAATTTTTCGCAAAATCATTTTCTCCATGTATAGTACCGTTTTCAGAAGCTGGCAACGGCGCACACAGGATGTGCGTCGTTGCGCCTTATAAAGAGGCGCGCTAAGCTTATCTGCGCTCGTCGGTCGGTCGCGTCGCGCTGTTTTACCCCGAACCCGGGCAAACCGGGTCCGGGTTCGTACGGAGGAAAGCCTTGACGCGCCCGGCCGATTAGCATACGCCCGAGTACTCAGCGTGTCGTCTCCCTTGCACTTGCCCGGGGAACGCACCGGCGAGCACGCCGGCTGTATAAGGCCGTATAATTCAATGCGCGCGGCGCGGCGCGGCGTCTCCTTTCGCTGGGCGAAACGCAAAACGCGCGGCTGTCATCGCTAACCAGATCGTTATCCGGCGCTGCCGCGAACGTCCCGCGATCCCGCGAGGACGACTTCGGGCTTGGAATCCTGACCGGCTGAAAAACTGATATCGATCTCGCCTTTGTGCGCCACAACGTCACGCATTTGCATGCGTGATCGTGCACCGCGAGTCGTCTCGCGACGAATCTCTTCGAATCTGCTGTGTGCAACGAACTTACAACCGCAACGGTTCGCGGTCTGATGTCTCGTTGCGGAGAATGCACCGCGAATGCGGCATCATAATAACGAGACTCGCGGTTGAGCGGTTTAGATCCGCGGAGATATTATGCTGCTGTTGGGTGATCTCATTAGCGAGATTGTGAAAACTGATATTACTATTGCCAGTGTCATAATTAATGCCTCTACTGCGTTTGCACACGATCTGGCAGAACGTAACGTATAATGCAGTCGATTTACGTCAGCTTTTATACAGATAAATTTAGTAAGCGATCTTTAATAATTGATTGTAGAGTTGTGCGAACTGATTGATTGAATAGATTTTGATAAATGGGAGCAGAGATATTGGAAAAAATATTACATTGAACATACGCTGGAAAAATGTTCGGTCTATATTTATTGAAGCTCTATTAAATACTCGGGATATAATATGAAGGATTTTCAAAAGGATTGAGAGAAGAAAGTCAAGTTATATATATTTGAATTTTTCAATATAATTAAAAGAACACTTTTAAACTTCTGCATCTCGCTCTGTACTGATCAAAAGTTGGACTTTGAAGATACAATCAATATTTTCATTATGAATTCTGGTAGATAAATTTAAATTTGTAAAAGTATCTAAGTAAAATACAAGCCGACTTCTAAAAATTTATTGTTAAAGTTTTTACAAGTGTAAGCAAGAATTTTTTTAGATTTTTAATTTTTATACAATCCGGAACAATATAAAAATCTCCACTGATGCTCAAAGATTGCTGATGGAAAAGTGCAAAATTTTACATGACTGACAGAGGATTAAATATATTTGTAATTACTAAATGAAGTATTGCTATAATTATTTCATTTTTCATTTTTATTTCCAGTTTTCAGAAAATTATAGGGAATTTTAAATGCATTAATTTGAAAAAATATTGGAGAATTTGTATTAAATTTAACACATTTTAAACAAATCCAAATGTCTACCTGAATTTTTCTGTTAATTTTATTTAATTTAACACAAGATAAACTATTAAAAAGTAACAGAAATATTATATAAAAATGTAATACCGACACAATTTGTAAGCAAATTGTAGAAGTATATTTTTTAATAAAATTAGTGTTTATAATATGTTAAATTAACACATTTTATTTATTTTTTTTACATATTAAAATACATTTTATTTTTTATTAATTGTTCGCTTACTTGTAAATTATTATTTAACACTAAGAAATATTGAATATCGATTTAGCACAAATTTTGTCATCTGTGAGGCTGCATGTACTCGTTGCTGTTAGGTTCCCCCTTTCTATCTTGTATCAATTTATTCATAAACGCAGCACAATCGACGAATGTTGCGTCATATTATCGCGACGCAGCATCTAGGAAAGTATCGAAAAAAGTGCTAAGGAGCGAAACCATCCGTCTTCGTACGATAGCCATCGTTCCTGCGACCTGATTTCAGATAGATCGATTTATTATCATCGATCGAATGTAATAGCTTGATGTAGAAACACACCACCGTCGTCCAAGCGTGGTAACAACGGTACACGCGAGTTTTCACGATGCGCGTCACGCGTCTGATCGACGCGGGGTTTCTCCACTAGCATAGGTTCGTATCGGGGACCGAAAAGCCTTGCAATTGGCATATCAGTTACTTCTCGTAATTACAAGTGTAAAAGTGGGCAGAATGTAAAGTTTCACCTGTAATCGCGAGTATCGTTTACAACATTATCGTTATAATACAATGCGAATTTTGTTGACGGGCCTGAAGGAATGTGAGGTGAAATTACTAGCTGTAGTACCAATTTTTTGACGAGAAAAACGTTGGAGAGTTGATGACCCTAGTTGGTGCATGACGTACCACGTTTCACAGCGGATTTATCTAGGATCTGGACACGCGGTCGTAGGATCTGCGGGCACCTCGGCTAGCACGAGCAACAACCAGCGACGATAAATATTACGCCGTGAATGCATGTTAATGAACACCGCGTCAAGCATAAGGCCATGTACGTTCGTACGTAAGTATACGTATAGGAGAGTGTACATACGTATGTTCGCGCCACGACGATGTGCTCTCTTCCGGCGTCTCCGATTAGATACAAAGACGGGAATCCACCTTGCGTGCTGTTTCAATTTCTCTTCTGCTTGCACGTCGCTTTTTCGGTACGCTCGTTAACACACTCGTGAGTTTTCTTTCTTAACGATACCTCGACTTTTTATACGCGGCATGATATCAATTCAACGTGATAAGCGACTTTTATACACTTCTGAGATTAGAGATTAGTTGAATCCTGCTTTATTGATAATCACAATTATTGACAATATTATTATATTGCATGATAAACTGGCTTTATTTTTGGTATAATAAACTTTTGCCACTTTCGTTATGACATATCCAGCTTCTTTAAAAAAAATCCTTTTTGAAATTTTTGCCTTATTGCTTATAATTTTTTTATCAATGAAAACACATACATTTGTATGATATTGTTGTATTTTTTAATATATGGCATTTTGATTAAAAAAATATGTTACGATATGTTTATTTTTATGGAAGTTATAAACAATCAAAGTTGGGTAGGATATGCTAAAATCACTAGATAAAGTACTGTAATTTGGCCGTCATTTTGTCTCAAAACGCGAATGTATTCAAACTTACATGTTTGTATTTGTATTTATAAGTTACGCAATATATACATACACTATCCGACGCCATGATTTAAAATAGTAATCTTAATTGCGGTACTTTATCTATCTAGTGACTTTAGGATACACCATATATAGTGTTGCTTCTGTGACAAAACGAGAATGATATAAAAGGGTTAAAGTAAAATAAAATATCTAATGTTTGCACTTTTTAAATTTTTTTTCTAAAGAAAAATATTTGAGAAAAAGGTCAATGATAATTACATGTTAGAGACAATCTCTGTGTGCAGAGAGAATAAATGAAGTTTAATGAAGTATGTACTGATATTCCATTCAATCTGTTTATTCTTACATTTTGTGAAATATATAAATATGGAATATTATATTATCTGATCATATTGGTGACGCACGGATTATATTATCTGGATCAATATTCAAAATTGTGCTAATCATGTCGAATCTATGTTTATGATAGCATAATTTCATTCCATCACATACATACTAGATAAAGTCTGTAATCTACGACTGGGTTGGAAACAGCCTCAAGCCATATCTCGCCTTATCATGATAATGTAGCCATTATTATCATTATTATTATTATCATATTTTGTCCGCCTTCGCCGTGAGAGATTATCGGCTATCGAGTCATTCCCAATCAACAATCTCCAACAATAATAATCGATGTCCGCCGGCGGCTACGAAAATCCGACCGCGTGTGGAAAAGCGCATTACTCTTGCACAAAAGGCGCGAAGCAAGAATGGCGAAATCGAAAAGAGGAAGAGCAGAAGAAGCGAGCGGGCGAATCTCGTGCACAGCAATCGCCGGGCATGTAATAGGACGGAAGCGTAATTACGGGGTTCACGGCGCGACGGCGGCGTCTTGCGGTAGTCGCGTTATTACGTACTACCGTCGTGAAGCAATTGTTCCTGCTACCTAGCACGTGCTCACGCCGCTAAATAATATTAGCTGACTGTATAGTGTGTGCAGCACGAGAGAAGACGAGAGCGCGAAGGTATCTACCTAGCGCAAATGCGTTCATCGTTGCCACCCGAGAATGCGAGATGTGAAACGACGTAACGCGACGCGATGCGACATAACGCGACGGATGCCTGTGTCGCTATTCTATGCTTTTGCAATTAACATCGTTTAAGTGAGCGCCCGGAGCGATGAGGAGGTTGGAAACGTATCCTTTCTTTACGATGGCTTGGCTTTTTCTTCACAAATTAATTCCCGCTGAATAGGAATGTACGGAGAAGCACAGAATTTTGATATAAATCAAAATACGAAATATTAATACAGTGACGATATGCAGAAATGATTTAATACGAAATGTCGAAAGTCTATGCTCCTCTGCACATCCCTAGTTGTCGCCTCTCCAGTTCTCTTACTGCTTCTTTAGCTGTGTTCCATAATTCACTGCCAGTACTGTAAATCTATAGTGCACGTAACTTAAACTGTAACCTTTCAGTGCTAACTGTTGATAGGCTGATAGTGAATTTTGAAAACACAGCCTTTGTATCGAATCAATTGATATCTAGGTTCTAGATATGCTACGATACAGAAATTCAAGGAAACTTAAAGTTTCGATGCAAATATCGAATATCAACAGAATAACGATATGATATTTCGAAATATCGAATTGTATCGGAACATCCCTATCGCCGAATTGTCTCGCATTGTCTTACGCGACGCGATACAAAAGCAGGATGTAAGAGATAAAATGTAATATTACTTGAATAGATAGAGCATGAAAGTAAATGAAGCAATTTGATAGGCGGGGCGATCGACAGAGCGAGCGGAATTCAACCTCCAGTCTCCTGTCAGATTGTTTCTATAACATCGAATGCTAATAGATCGTGTTAATATAAAACGTGATAAATAATAAGATGTAACTATACGCGAGCTAATCTACAGAGTAGCAACTATAGGTTTAAATATTCTTATGCGTCATGGAAAACAGCGTAATGTTAGATACTTTCACACAGTTTTTGCTTAATCCTTCGTTATTACATTTTTTTTGCTACCTATGCCATGGTCTGAGTCTGAGACTCACATTATTAGATATCAAAGATATAATCGTAACCCTTAAGTTAAATAACGTTTTATTGTTTTTAACTTCATGCATGTTAAAATATAAATTAACCCAATTCTGTAGTTTATTTCTGTATTCTTATAGTTTCAACGTAAACAATATCCTCATTAACGTATATACGTATTTATA
This sequence comes from Trachymyrmex cornetzi, assembly GCF_001594075.2. Classification (NCBI taxonomy): domain Eukaryota; kingdom Metazoa; phylum Arthropoda; class Insecta; order Hymenoptera; family Formicidae; genus Trachymyrmex; species Trachymyrmex cornetzi. The sequence continues at coordinate 4,408,564 of NW_017296157.1, read as the reverse complement.
TACTTATTAGTATATAAACTAAACTTGAGTCAAATTAATACATCTTCTTTAATTAAATTGTTTTAATTCAATTAATGACATGTTGATTAAAAATAACAAATTGAGTATAATTTGACGTTATAAATTTAATATAGTGCAGTAACTTCTCTGATATGTCCTCATCTAAATATCAATAAGTAACCTTCTCCAATGTACAATTTTATAGTTTTGAACATGCAAAAATAAAAGATGGTGTTAGCAAAAATGTTCATGTAAATCTTTCGCATGGGTCAATTTGACCCATGTGTGACAAACTGGGGTTAACTTACAAAAAGTTGCTAATTTTTGCTACTGAACGTTACATGTAGTCTGTAGATTTAGAGCAAAGTTGTATTTTATCTATTCTGTGCGTAGACCATGGCCAGACGGACAAAAGGAATCGGTAAAAACACGATCCTTGCTCGATCCCCAAATGTCACCGGAGATTTATCGCGGCCGCGCCTTTCGCGGCACTGCCAAGGGCATTATCCCACTAAGGTTCTAAGCCGGTAATTGCATTCGCGCCCACCGTGAGCTCGCCACGTACATACATATCTGTGCGCAATATCGTCGTGGATACCTTGGTGGCAACGGCCGCCGAAGGTCGGCTTCGCGGGAAAAATCAAAGGATCGAATCTGGATCTGGGTTGGAAAATAATCGTTAGTATTCGCCGTTGCTGAGCGGTGCGAGGCGCCGACAAAAGGTAACCGACAAGGTAACCAATAAGGCGCACCTGCGCACACCGTTCACTCGCGACACCGCGCTTTGCATTTCGGGATAATGTGTCGAGGGATACGCGATCTTAACAGTTGCGTAAGAATGCCTTTTCCCCCACGGCCGCCATCGTTCCAGTTTGTACGTGAAAGCCGCGTGGCCAAATTTGCGACTTCCTCGTTAGTCTCAATAAGTACTTCCCAATCAGCTTGATCGACGTCTTTTCGATAAATCGGTTCGGAAATAGCTGCAAATAAATGCGGACACGCTTGCGTAATCGGTCGCTGGAATACGATCGCTTGAGCGCAAGCAAATCAATCGATTTCAGCCGGAACTGCAGTGCACGCTCTGTGCTTGTATCTGGATCTCTGTGCTTCGATGAAAGAGTTATGTCTAGAATAATAAATTACTAATTAACGAGAATGTATGTATAGTTATATGGCCCTGCATTTATAGTCGCATTTCTGCGAAGAAACTCAGCAAACCGGTGACTTGAGAGACACATGATACGATTTAATAAATAGATCTTGAAAGTCAGTTTGATATTCGTTACGTCATATTTGCAATTTAGATGAAGTTTGTTTTGAAATGTAGTCTGTTTTATTTCCCATAATTCAATCAATTTAATTTGATTTAATTATATATATGTATATTAATAGTTATTGGTTTTGTAATATATTTTTTTCCAGAAGATAATTTGAGAAAAAAAACGATTATTTACGTTAAAAATCTTACTTGAAGTCTGAGAACAGAATGTTTTTAAACATTAACATTAAAAATATAAAACATTCTTCATTATGACACATATTTTCATATGCTTCGAACGATAATTTCATTATATTTTATATTTCACATTAATTAATGAGATTGGTAGCAATATGCGCTTATGTAGATTTTTACTTTAAACTGCTTTCTTATAAATTATATGATATAAGATATTTCAACGATGGACTTAACAGTATTAAATTTAATATTTATTTGACAAATCAAATTTAATTTTGTTATAATTGGAAAAATATTTGCAGAAATTTATTATTTCTTTATTTTTTGTTTTGAAAACAATGGAATTATGTAATATATGTTAATGAGTTAAAAGAAAAAGGAATATAATTAAATCTCTATACCTTTTGTGTCGTTTTAATTTGATTTTTTTTTCAATTTACTGAAATTATAATGCTTAATGTAATAAAATCAATTTTACTTTTTTTTAGATGAAGATCTGGAAGTAATAGTATAAAAAAAATTTATATTATAAATAGTTTTTTGAAATGAAATAAACTTTATTTTTCAGATACTAAATTTACTAAATATTTTTAAATAGAGTAATTAATATCATTCATGTTCTCACAAAAAAACATAATTTATAATAATTAAAATTAATAATAATTAAATTTTATTAATATAGTAATATACACGTCCAAATTAAAGTAAATTAATTCGAGGATTCAAGTAATACTGTTTCCATTTTAAAACTCTTTTGATCAAACAAAATTAATCGTAACCACAAAATAACGGAATTATTTACAAGATAAATCGCGGAATGAAATAACGATACCTTTGTCGAAATAAATTTAAAATACAATAAATAATAAAAAAAACAATAAATAATACAATAATAAAGGTAAAATACAATAAATATTCGGTATAATTATTTTGTGGCACATTGTATATTGTTATTTTAGAATGAGACATTTTCTAAAAGCGAAACAGGTTGATGTGTTTGGCCTTGTATGTGTTTGGTAGCTATGTCTGACTTCTTTGCAAGGTCGCCGCATATCGTGTATTATCATTTGCACTTCGACACTCGAGTCGTCAGGTAACGTTCCGCATGTATCATTCTATTACTCATTGCGTTGAACATGAGGACAAACGCGATATCATTCTCTGCGAACAATTAACTCGACTAAACAGTTCATTCTGATTAATTGACTCTCACGATCGACGACTGTAAATCTATCGCCTATTTTATCAGAGGAAATATCTCTCGCACGATTTATTCACTTCACTTGAAAAGCGGAGCGATAGGAGATGGAAATTGCAAAGCATTGTTTTTAAACACGCGTGAGCAGTAATGATTTTTCTATGTGAGACTTAAATTCCAGATCTGGCATCGAGCTTGTGATTGAATTCAAATATAACTCGTTTTGGACTGAGAGAATAATCTCTCAAATCATTAAAATATTAAATATATTATGTAGTATTAAATTTTAATCATACATTTTTGTAGATAATCACGTTTCCATTAGTTATTAACTCGATAACTCGAATTAATTAAGTGTACTCTGTTGTACGATATTCGAGCACTAATGTCATTTTTGAATTTTTTTTATGCATAAACGGAATGTCGCGTGTATGAAACAGATCGACTTTGTATTTTTTCGTGTTATTTTCGCGATTGCGCGCGTTTTATTTGGATTCTATTGTGATGTGAAATACTAACGAACGTGTTGCGTGCGATTGATATCAGAAGTATAAATGCGAGCAATTATTCTACTGCAATGATTGTAATTAATCGTGTTTTCGCGAGTGTTGTGTTATACAAGTGCAACGAACGAATCGAAAAGGAGGATCGAACTACGATGGAGCAAGAATTAGACAAATATTTCACTTTAAAATTACTGTAATTATCATGTCATTGAACAGAAAAGCAATATTTTGAAATTTTTTATATACATTTTTTACTTAAATTTATAAGCAAATATAAATAAAACAGAAAATATTCCGTTGATAACATGTTTCAAGCAATCAAGCATTAACGGTTATTAATTGTATTTAATTTAATGATAAATAAACCGGTTTTATATTTAAATTTTTCGTAAACTATCTATTCTAATTTAATAATAATTTGACTTTGTTATTTAAAATAAATATATTTTATAATGAGATTTAATTAATGTTTCATCACATTTCAAAATATTCCACAATAATTTACTTTAATACAACATACATTTACAATATTTAAGTATGTTGAAGTAAATTATTGTGGAACACTTCAAAATTTTTTATGGAACTAATTATTTTTATTTTATTTAAAAAATATATTATTAAATATGTACTGTGTTATGAAAATACGCTTTTTTTTATATATATTACGACATATTTAATCATTTCATATAGATATACATGTATATACTTTTTTTGCTATTATTTATACGAGCGTTTGAAATGACTATAATTTTATCAAAGATTAAGAAAAGATTATCGATTTAAAATTGATGAGTTATTAACAATTTCTATTTAGCATTGATCAGGAACAATGGACTGCATTGTGCGGTACGTCACGTATATATCACGAGGTAATCGACGAGCGTTTTGTTCATCACGTTGATCTGATGCATCATTGCATCGCGCTGCACCTGACACTCACCCGCGATCGTATCGTGTCGTCTCACTGGCGACGGATAGCGGCGACGATATATTGCAAAATCTTCTGAGCGAAATGACTCCACAGAACGAATGGATATGTCGAACGGCGAAACGATCGAGAGACTGAATTTCGTAGAGCGACTCGTGCAGTCGCGAAAGGATTCAAAGTGCACAGTTGGATGCAACGGTTGCTTGATCGAAATCTGAACACGGAGATATTGCATAATTATAATAAAATTATCCATACGCGATGAAAACTGTACCGTATTTAACCCTACGGAACTGACGCCAAAATCTGTAATAGTTAAGTCACTTAATCTGTAAGACCCATTTTAATCCACTTATGTTAATAAAAGGCAGTAATTAATTTTAAAGAATCAAAATGACATAATTGGTATAGAAAAGAATGAATATTAAATATATTTTAATAAAAATAATCCAAAAATTTGTAGAAGTAACATATGACTTGTTTGACAAAAAGATTTGTAATTGAGATCTAATAGAGCTATCATCAGTTTGGGAGGATTAAATATTTTGTAGCAATTTATTTAATGGAAGGAATATCTAAAAATTCAATTAGATATGGATCTATAAATAATTTTATTGATTTATCGAAGTAATTACGTAGGATCTCAAAAGTTTTGACTTTTTAGCAATTAGTTTGAGTGTTTTACGTAATTATTTTGATGATCCAACAAATTATTTTTATATGAAATATGAACATGGAAATAACTCGCGAAACACATAACTTCTGTATAGAAAGTACTGTTGGAAATCTCAAAAGTATTATTTTCATATTTCTATCTAGCTAAATTTTTAGATACTTCAGCAAAACTGTCTTTTTCGCGTAGAAGTATAATAGCTAATACTAGCAATTAACATTACTAGAATTACTACTTTTTTAATTTTTTGCTTGTCGATGGAGAAATTCCGATGTGAAATAGTTAACAATGATCAACTCGATTACAGCAAGTTAACTGACAGCTTGCAATCGATGGAATGCTAGATAAAGCGGTATTGTTTCGATAAATTTGTCTAATCAGGGAATGGTAATGCCTGGACAAACCTTAACTTCGATTGAACGAGACCGTAAGTAGATATTCAATGCAGGGCACGGCGATACGCACCAAATATAAAGCGAGATTTAATTAAGCATGGTAATAGTATCCGCGGCAATTAAGCGATCCTATCGTAATTGCTTAATCGAATCTTAATTGTACGAGTACGTTCATGCTTAGACAATTTGATACGTGATATCTGCCCGGAGATATTTCAATACCGCTCGTGACAGCAATAAAGATTATGTCGGTCGATATGAAAACATGAGAATAAGCGTATTAGCATTTCAATGCGAGCGAACAACGACACTTAACATTTTATGGAATCGAACAGCAATAAAAAAAGCGCGTCGAGAACAATGTAAATCATTCGGGGGACGGTAAATGTATCGATAATTACGAATCTTACCGAGAAATCGATACGCCCGCCGAGGTTTAAATTTGCGTGATATCGCTCGAAAAATTCTAATCGGGTATGCGATTATAAATTGCCTGACATAGGAAATAATATATTTATTACAAACCGAGAAAATCGTGTGACTGCGTTGAGAACAGGATTGATGTGAAGTACGATTTGGTTTTGTAATTTTTAAAGGCGAGATAAGACTTATTATATTATTCAGTAAGCATGAATTATGACCGCAGGCCGTTCTTTATTCGTGCACGTTATTTCCGAGATATCTTTTACTTTGCAATTTGTAAGCACCTGCAGGACGCTTTCCTGATATGCTGTGGGCCAAGATTTTTTTTAATCATTCGAAATACACCTTTGATCATATAGACATTATAGACAAAGCCTCTGTAACAAAAACTGGCCACAAGCAGTTTTGTCCAAACAAGGGTGAGACAGAAAAGTATATGTATTGTTTCTTTATATATGCTATCTCATTCTAATCTACTGAAATTAATAAAAACGACGGGCTTAATATTTGTCGGACTTTGTGAGTTATTATAGTCTCTAATACATATGGATTGTTAGCGTTTCATTCTCCACATAAAAAAAAAACGGTTTTATTGAAGTATCTAAAAATTTAGACAAGTATAGATTTGAAATTTTGTTAAATCATCAAAATAATTATATAGAACGTTCAAGCTGATTGCTAAAATATCAAAACATTTTGTATTATTTCTCATTATATGCTTGTATTTTCTATACAAATATTTTGATGGTCCAAATTATTTTCAGATCTGTATCTAACTAAATTTTGAGATATTTCAGCAAAATTATATTTACATTTGCATAGATACCTTTTTTTAGATACTTTTTGTATATTATTTATTCTTTATTTGAACATTTAAGTAAAATGGGGATAATATCAGATATGAAGAACATTAGCAGTACATATGTTTATATATCGAAGAGAAACACGCCTGTACTTTCAAAGTTCCCATACGAACGCTGTCTATTGTTCCTGATCAATGCGAAATAGAAACCGCTAATAAGTCATTAAGTTAAGATAATCATTTCTCAATCTTTGATAAAATTATAGGATCGCGTTTCGTATATTAGACACGCTCATTTCAATGTTACCTTATCTCACGTACCTCGCTATTCTCAAGTAAGACGTATCATCAAGTTTTGCATGAGCCGTAAGCTTCTCAAAGAGTCTAACATTATTGCTGTCGCGATTTTTCGGCGCGGAGGAATCGTAATTATGCACGTCCACAATCACGTAGATGCGGAAAGTAGCTAATGTATATGTGACAGAGAAAATTACCCGGCGAAATCCAATAATTAATACTGCGATGACCCGTTTAAATCTTTTAAACGTCGTAACGTACAAGCCACGGTGTAAAACGATGATTATATGCCGCGCGCGTGTGTACATATTACATGTATTTTTCTTCTTCGACCGCCAGGATAGCGGTACTCGTGCTACAACCGGCTAAGGTACGGCAATCGAAGCAAGACGGGCTCTATTGTCGAGAGTTTTAGAGCGATCATCGTGGCCTTACGTAATAGCGATCGGCATTGTTGACGGCGGAGCGCAATAACTTACGATAGACTTTCGAGCGCACGTAGCTTTGCGCGCTTTTCAGCACCGCTCCAGTTTAATTACGTGCCTTTCTCGATGGTAACATGCGGAGCACGCCGCGTTTTCCGGTTCGCCGGTACAATCATATCGAATATCTCTAGACGAGATCGATCTCGCGAAACATTGGAATTCTCGCTCGTCGTAGAGAATTGTAGCGCTGACGAGCGTAGGATCCGTATAGAATTGTTTTCACCACGGCTCACTACTGTCTATTGATCTCTGGCCGCTGGCGGAGATTAATAAGTCAATCGAGATCCGATTCATGTTCCTTCAATCACTGTTAATCCTTAAAGATGATAAAATATTAAAGATTCTTAACGTCTCCTGTTGGATTTTGTGAATAATTACTACATCTGTTCTGCAGTTTAAAGTATAAAATTTAAGAGATCTTTTAGGTTTATGATTTTTATTTAAATTCCAACTAATTTTAATCAATTTTGTAAATTTAAATTTCAAACTTTTTATTTTGTAATTATCAATTTGTATGAAAACTGTTTTGCTAAAGTGTCTAAAAATTTAGCTAGATACAAATCTGAAAATAATTTTACTGTTATATTATATATTATGTTTCAATTTCTTACATAATAATTTTGATAGTCCAAGAAAATGAAATCTGTATTTGCCTAAATTTGTCGATGTTCCAGCAAAGACATTCTTTTCGTGTAAACGTACAAAATAATATGTGCATTCAGAGAAAAAGTGATAGCAACTAGAAAGGTAACAACTATACAAGTTTTATGTGAAATTAATCTACGTAATTGATTAAACTATTTCATAGTTATTGCAACTATAAAATAGTGTATTTAGTGTATATTGTATGTACATTAATTCTACGTATAAAACTTGTATAATTGTTACCATTGTTTTTCTCTGAGTGTATATCAAGGCATTAATTTTCATAACTTTTGGCTTTTGTTTCTTATACTTTTATTGATTAAACAATTTCTTTCTCGCGAACGCATGTATTTCGTGAAACACGATTGCGGTTTTTCGTGTGCGGCGACGTGTTCCTAAAAAAGTAAATGTGTATGCAAAATTACTAACCAACTTGGGGAATAAAACGGGTTAATGAACCTCTGACTTCGGAGGTGCCGGTCAAACCCGCAGTTTCTCCTCGCCATCCGTTTCTCGTGCCCGTGAATTTTGCATTTTTTTCGCCGTCTCGTGGATCGGTAATTGTTTCTGTTCGGCCAGTCGCTGCACAATAGCGCTCTAACTTGCACTTAATTAGGAACAGGGGTGCGCGGACGCGACGAGAAGGGTCAATAAATCACGGTGTGTAACCTTTTCTGCATGCGCGAGTCAGCGCGCAATTAGCTCTGCTAATTAAGGACTACCTGCCGATACTTTGTCGAGTTAATTCGAATGCCGACGCTGCTGCTTTCGAGTGTGCGCGGGAAATTACGCGGCGGCAATCCCCATTGTTTCGATCGAACTTCAGCCCGAACCTGGAATTATTTAATTACACCAGACCAGAGTGTAATGCTGCGGCCTCACCTAGTCGAGTTATAATAGCTTCCAGAAAATAATAATTCTTTAATTTAGATGACTCTATTCTGCGAATTCGTTCGCCTAAATAGAAATCTACGATTATTACTCGCTACCATTGCATAAGCACTTTCACAATGATCTTTATTTCTGGATTATAATCCGATATTCACACGGAAAGAACGGTTTTGCTGAAGTATTTAAAAATTTAGCTAAAAATACTGATTTGAAAATAATTTTAATTTTGATGAGCTAAAAATGTTTAGATAAATTTTTAGATACTTTAGCAAAACCATTCTTTCCGTGTAATCTATTTAATATTATTATTTTGTAATTGTTCGAATCAGAGTTTTTAAATTTAACTCAAACCTTGTGATAAACTTTAATTAGGGATGATTCCATGTATCAGTTTGCATATGATTATTTTATCTTGAGACTTTTATAATTTAGGATGTATTTTTATTTCTATTTCGTTTTGTTATCTATAATAGATTCATTTTATTTATCAGATAGCAGTGCTTAAACAGCGCAGAGCTTTTTGATACGGGTGAACGTTCTAAATTGTATGCACGACACATTATGTAAGTTGGCGGCCTGGAATTGCCGTCGTAACGTTTCTCCGAACGATATTACACGTGGCTCGGTCATCTTTTATGTTTCTTAATTCCGATTAGGTTACTCCACAATAATCATAAATCCAGCGAGAATCTGAAAGCCGGTTGTCGTAAAATCCAGCTTCTTACGGAGAAGAGACACGGAGAAGAGGCCTCTTATGACAAACTTTATTTCCTCGGTACACTCTAATCGTTTGAAATTATGCGGTTTATATGGTGCGTTTAGTACGACAAGGCGGCATAATACACCTTGATGCGGCGTGATCGATGATGCGTGTTCTGTGGCGCGTAATTATCGTCTACATTAAAATATGCGCTTTGTTGACGTGCATTAGATCGCACTTAAAGAAACATCAACGGAGAGAGAAACAGAGAGAGAGTTCAGCTGATTTAAGGACTGAGGCTCCAAACGACTAGCCGTAACGCATGTCGTTTGTTAGCCGCCGCTCTGTGAAAATTATTGTCTATCGAAGTAATTAATAGACGCGCTCTCACGTTTATCGCAATATGCGTTTATTATTGTTATTCCCAATCTCAGTAATTTCAAGGAAATTCTATTTTCGCTGTATCAATCCTTTACTACTCAAATGATACAAAAAATGTTATTTTTTAGATATTATCATGAGTGAATTAAGTAAACATTATTAATCATCAAAAGTAACTAATTTGATTTCATTTTAAAAATCATTTTAAAATTATTACAACTCAAAAAGAGTGGTTTTTGTGTTGTAACATAAATGACAAGCATAAATGTGAAAACTATGTGTTTTATATTTTTTTCGATGTTTATCTTAAAAGATTACGTGACGAATATTTTTACACACATTTTTAATCTAATAGAGAATTAATAAATTAAAACAAGAAAATGTATCTTTGCTATTCTCGACATAATTCTCGCAAACGTTATTGTATTATTCAGTTACAATTTAGTTTACGATACAATTAGATCCATCGAAACTTAGCTTTCGAAATGTTTGATTTATTTACGAATACGTCATTTTATTTAGTTACACATCAAAGCTTTTATCCCTCTCAATCATCTCCATTTAGTTAACTTTGAGAGATAAGATCCGAGAACAAACCTCTCATGGTGTTTGCGAGATAAACTGGTCTGAAACACGCAAAATCCATTAGGAACTGTTGCACGCAGCGGAACTTTATCCGGCTAACACCGTCAACCCCTGGTCGAAAGGGTCTCTCGTCATTCGTCGTATTGAGATCGTCGGTGCGGTCGCGCGGTATTCCGCTATTAGATAATAACCGTTGTCCCAGAAGAGTCTAGTTAGTCGTATCGCGGTGCAACATCGATCACGCCCCTCGTAAGTCCAACTACGATCACAGTATAATTCAAAGCCCCCGCGAACGTTTAATCATTGGGAATCACGACCTGACCGATCCCACCCTCGCAATCCCTTTTCTTCTTCTTCTTTTCCCTCTCCTCCTCCCTGTCGTGCCCGCATTGGTACGCGCTCTCAAGAGCTTTAGCGAGACGATGCGACTGCACCGACTCTTGAAGCTGGGGAGGGGCGAGAAAGAGGACGAGAAGGTTCTTCTTCTCTAATGTATTCTAATGGTATGCCGCCCCGACAATAAGGCACAACTCATCCGGCATCCTCCTACACCTATGGCATCTTCTCTCCCATGAAGGCCCCGTAGCCACAATGCTATCTCGTCGTATCCTATATGCACTTCCATTTCTCTCTTACGGCTCTACCACGACGCCGCGAACGTGACGAGGTTCGTCGCGGTGCATCAGCGCCGCTTTCGAGAGGCGCGTTAACACGGAGTTCGCGGGGCTTAATGGTACGAAGGTCGTCGACGAGGTCGTGCTCCGGAACGGAAATTCTTCGTGCGCTGCGAGGCGCGTTCAGACTAAAAATCGCACCTGCGAGCGTGAAACGATTGTAGCAATAAAGTATATAATAGTTCTCGATGATAATAATTAATGATGATTTCTAGAATTAATGAAAACATGACGGTTATTAAATTTATTATTAGAAAATATTGCGTTATCGTATCGATCTCCCTGTCACAATTACTTTAATCGATCGTATTCTGTAACATCGAACGAATTACAAAATACATCAAGATAGAAAGTGACAATACGAGAAATAAATGATTAATGAGATTCGATTGAATCGAAGTGCGAAGGCTCGGAACAAGTTGGCGGTTTTGCTTGCACGAGTATGAATATATCGTCACATATCGAACACTTGCATCACCGCTGATTCTCGGCCATGGAATTACTTAACTCGTAGAGATTTATGACTCGCGATCGAAGCGTGCAGCTTCTCAAAAGAAGGAGAGAGAGAGTGCAAAAAAAGATCGGAGCAACTTATGCTCCTGCATTTCGCAAACGGCTCGACGCCCAACCTTTAAAAGTGACTGGGATATGCACGTGCTGCTCTTCTTCCTAGTCCCTACCTACCTACGTGAATTAAATGCAACCGGGAGAGATAAAACGATACATGGCATCCTTGCGAAACGACAAGCTGTCTCGCGGGGAGGAAAGTGGAGAACGTCCTAGTGGACGGGCGGTGGGGTAGAGATGCATCGCACGAGAGTGCATCTCGGGGTTGGCGGCACGAAAGGAGAAGAAGAAAGAAGAGGAGGAGGAGGATCGTCCGAAGCGGGGACTGCACACGTAACGCAGGGCGACGACGCGGAGGTCGAAGTTCAACGCAGACTAGAACCAGAAACGTAAAACCTGCGCAACGACCTCGTTCGCCGACAAGTTCCCGCTGCAACGACGCTGCATACCAAAGGATGCTAAATGTGCATTTCCTGAATAGCGACTATATATACCTTTCCGTTAATCACGTAAATGAACGAAAACAGAATCCGTGGGAATTATTTGTTAATTTGCCGCTTCTGATCTTAATCATATCACTGGCAAAAGAGTTTAATTGTATTTATTTGAATTCTGGTTAAAAATGAATAAATTAGAATTTATTGGTTTAATCTATTACAATTTTAGTTGAGATTATTAGAATTCTAATTGATATGATCGGAATCTTTTGGTTTGTTTATTTTCAATCAGTAATTTTTCTCAGTGTTTCAGTATCTAGTCAATCAATTCGAGATTATGTCAAATTAAGGGATTTCACTGTTGTTATTATATGGAAAAAATGGTTTTGCTGAAGTATTTAAAAATTTAGCTATAGATGCAGATCTGAAAATAATTTTGTTCAAAATAGTCCATCAAAATAATTAGATAAGACGCTGGTTGCTAAAATGTCAAAATCGTTTTTAATATGGCTCTCTATTTCTTGCATAATTATTTCAATGATTTAATAAAATTATTATTCAGATCTGTATCTAGTTAAATTTTTAAATACCTCAGCAAAATTATTCCTTGTATAGGTAGACACAGATCTGAAAATAATTTCGCTGGGCCATCAAAATAATTATGTAGACAATTCAAGTACGATGAGCAATGGTACAAAAGTTATAACATTTCAGCAATTAACTTGAGCGTCTTTCATAATTATTTTGATAACAAAATTATTTTCAGATTTATATTTAACTAAATTATTAAATATTTCAACAAAAAAACCGTTCTTTCCATGTACGAAACGCTCGACGCGCGTATAATTATATTTCATTGTTCGATCGTTTGGTGCTGTTTGCCAAAGTAGCTACGTTTCTAAACGTACACAAGTGGTACTGCATAAAATACATTCGTTAAGGCCTCGTTGTTCCTTGTCGAAATAATTCGCAGCGAGTCAGCGGCAATATTGTCCGACAAAGCGTCGTTCCATGTCCACGAGCGGACGTTTAATCATCGTGCTTCGTCATCGACTTTATACTCTACAGCCACGATCGTAAACCTTGTGAATAGTACCGCGTAACACGGATTCGAATCCAAAACGACGCGCAGCGGGTGGGAATCGTTCTCCATTCGAATGTGCCGTTTTCTCTCGGCGTGGCGACAAGGTTCCCTCGAAATTTTTTGCTTCACGAAGACGGAGGTTATGCCTTCGCTTCGACCTTGCGAGCTCACAACAGCGCCATTGACGCGTCATTATTTCGAACGGAGCCCGACCGTTCGAACGCGACCCGCGTGCTCTCGGCGAGGAAAAAGGATTTTTTTTATCGTGCTCCGCTTCGGGGCCACGATAAACCGTTCATTGTGCAGCTGATTGAACTCTGAACTTATGCTCGACGTACGCAACATCGCGTCTTTGTGACGGCGTGTCTACGGCGCGTCCGGTAACACGCGTAGCCCTTACGATCGCCCGTAAAAATCATCCGTTCGCTTCGAGGTCTCTTCGCCACGCGAGAACTGCAACGGTATGTTCCGGGAAACGGTATGTTCCTATCCTTTTTTTTTATTCATTACTCGACTCTCTCTCTGTTCGTGTCCCATTCGAGACGGTCGCATGCAGGACCGCAATGCGGGCGCAAAGATTGGATATATCTATGAGGAGTGAGTAGTGCAAAGGGAGGGATACGCCTCTTCCCTTGAACGCGCGAAAAGAAAAATTTCACCTGCAGTCCGGTAGTACCCGCATTGCGGTAAATCGTCGCGATAGTCACCCGCTTTAACAGCCTTAACACCCGCCGTCGACAAAGTTAACGTCGTCGTTCTTTCATCGTCGAACCTACGATATTTGTTATATTTTTGCCTCCATCTCTGCAGTATCAGAATCACATATCCGATTCAGTTTGATTGTCCTGATTATTTTTTGTATAATAATATTATTTATTAAAGTTTTTAAATGATATCATAGTATATGTTTCATATGCAATGAATAATGCTTAGCATTTTTGTGTTTTGCACAAGAAATCTTATAAAATTTGTATACATATTCTATCCGATGTACTTTAATTTGAAAGATTATTTTCACCGTTATCTTGTATATCAAAGTATTTTCGATAATTTAGATTCTATAAAATCAATATAACTTCCCATCATTTTGTTGGAATTTTAATGACCTTAACCATGCTGTAGAGAATCACGTAATGCCGTCGACAGTCATCATTTTTCCATCGTTAAATCTGCGATTCGTTGTATTTTTGCCTCCGTCCCTCGAATGTCAGAATCGCATATCCAATCTAGCTTCGATTGCTTTTTGTAATATTGGTTTTTAAATGATAGCGTGCATTTCATATGCAATAAATAATGCTTGGCATTTTTGTGTTTTACACAAGAAGAGTTATGAAATTCATTCTGTCTTGTATACTTTAATCTGAAACGAATTGTTTACATCGTCATCATATTTATTGAAATATTTGAAAATTTTCAATAATTTAGACTCCATAATTAATATGACTTTTCATCGCTTTATTCGAATTTTAATGACACTCTATAGACACGTAACTATGTATCGAAGATTCTCTAGGATTGTTCGCGCCGCTACTAAATTCCACACGCCGCATCGAATAATTCGATGTCGAAAGAGCGAATATGGTGGATAAGCTCGGGTTTCTCGGCTCTTCCCTCGAGAGACGTGAGTTAATCTGCGAGATGTCCCGAAGAGATGCACTAAAGTCACTAGATTAACAAAGTACCGCGATAAGAAAATTCACTGAATTAGCATTTGGAGCCAAAATAGCGTCGAAGTGCTATCCTAATCTGATTCTATTAAAAGGTAGGAAATCCATACAGGGATCTAGAAGAAGAAGAAGAAGAAGAAGAACCTGATTCTGTTATTATCGAAAATGCCCGGTTGCTGTGTTGAAAATTGCAAAAACCGCAACGAAAGAGGCTGAAGTTTTGAACAACCGTACGTCATGGAGCCAAAATGGCGGCAGTTCGCGATACTTTGTTAATCTAGCGACGATGCACGACAGTGTCGATCCACCTAGTGAATAAGGCCTTGCCGTGAAGAAATCGAAATGAATTACGCATCTACCGCTCAAAAGCCGCTTTTCCCGTCGTCCGCTCGCACCGCTCGCACCGTCGCGGCGAGTCGATGCATCTACTCCTCCATGACCTATACTATGGTAATTCGGCCCGTACGACCTCCCAGCTGACCTTTGATAATAACGCCGCCGCGAGTGAAAAGGCGGCATGTCGTGGAGGTGGTGCCGCGACCGCGGGAGTG
>NW_017296157.1:4351188-4393192 GCF_001594075.2 Trachymyrmex cornetzi | reverse complement strand
TCTCTCTCTCTCTCTCTCTCTCTCTCTCTCTCTCTCTCTCTCTCTCTCTCTCTCTCTCTCTCTCTCTATCTCAGGTGAGGCACACAGGTGAACCAGGAACTCTACCTGCCTCCTCCGCTCATGCCGTACCGCGAGATGTGTGGCCTCCCGCGCGCGTCCCGACGATCGGTGAAACCCGTCGACTCCTTATAACCGTAAGCCGCTAGAAGCTGCGTCGTATCTTGCAGATAATTGTTGACGGATAAAAGTCCAACGTCGGAGTTAAATTTCAAATTTTTGTGAGTTGTCACGCGAGAAACGAATATGGATGCACGTGTAGCATTCAGGAAACGAGTATAAATCTGGTATTAAATCTGGTTCTTTTAAATACTTGAATAAAATGACAGTAAGAGAAGGAGAGACGTCGTTACAAACGTCATATTATTTATATTCTTTGCGTAAACTATAAATAATACCATACAACGCTTTGAGATGCACGGGAAGAACGATTTTGCTGAAGTATCTAAAAATTTAAATAGATACAAATCTGAAAATAATTTTGTTGAACTGTCAAAGTAATTATGTAGGAAACTCAAGCATGATGAAAAATGCTGCAAAATATTTTGACATTTTAGCAACTTATAGTTTGAGTGTACTAAAATTATTTTCAGATATGTATTTAACTAAATTTGTAGATATTTCAGTAAATCCTTTTCGTGTTTTATCCATAGAACTTATAGTAATGGAACCGGAATAATCTATCCAAGCAGTGAGTGGAAGGTGTGAGCAATATCTGAGAGATAGAAGATGTATTTCTGTATACATATATTTCTGTCCTGCTCAGTAACTTTTCTTCTTTCTGCGCATGTGCCAAAAGAGGATAGAAAGATAGAAGATAGAAAGATATTTTTGTCCTTTAGACGTTGTTCACAGCTCGACGTCTGTATTCCCCTTCCATCACTATAAGTGTTCTATGGTTTTATCATATAGAAAATTTTTAAATACATTGATTGATTTATAAAATGTGAGAACCAAAAGGTTCTTGCTAAAGCAATAAAACTGCAAACAATTACAAAGCGAACTCATTGAATATTTTAATTTTCCATATGTTTCCTTTTTATCGGATTTTCGTTATACGAAATGTCCTCGGGTCATATTGTTGGCTGGCACGCGTTCGATTCGCTTGGTTGCGAAACAACCGAGAAGACTTGTTTCAATCCACCTCGGTGACCCTTCGTCGACACGGTCGTTCGACGAATCGATTGCTGCGAGTATCCGGTATACACGGCCTATCCGGTATAGGCAACTTACACGGGAATACCCACTTCTGTACCTCGAGGCATATTTTTGGAATTTGGACGTAATCGTCTATCGATCTCTAGAGAGATTTCTATATTCCACATATACAGTAATATGTAAAGCGAAATTTTACAATAATATAATTTTAGTATTATTTTTACAGAAATATCTGTATTTTACAATAATATAATTTTAGTATTATTTTTACAGAAATATCTGCTCAGATATTTAAGAAAAATTCCATCGCGTATTTTATTTTATTTATATACATTTATATATATTTTTTTTTATTTTCTTTATTTATAAGTCTATTATGTTATTATCAAATCTATATTTTTTAAAACAATTTTAGGAGAAAATCTGTTTCGTTCCTTATAGCAGTTTTATCTTGTAAAACTAAAACAGTTTATTGAAGGAAGCAACTCGATATATCACATCCAGTGAAGCAATCACGTTGTTTAAGCTGCTGTTAAGGAAGTGACATCGACCGATATCTAAACGCGGTTACATGCAAGCTCACATGTCGTAGTTGTACACTCGCCTACTCGCGCATATCCACGTGCACTTACGGACGGATTAAATGCCGCGAATCGAGAAACGCGTTTAGGTAAAGGCGAATTTGCATGGATCGTTCTTGATGGTTATGAATGAGTGAGTCAGAATGAGCAGAGATAGAGAATGTTCTGCGTCATTATTTGAAGCAAATAATCATTTTAGAGATACATTATTTATATAATTCAAATATAGGGAAAATAAAAAAAATGGATAATAAAAATTCCTTAACATTTAAAACAATAAGAATAATGAGAAAAAAGGGTAATAGTCGGTTATACAAATTTAATTTTTTCATCGTGAATTTTTTAAATCAAATGCAGTTTAGTAAAATAATTAAATATGTAAAACTCTGAAGATATAAATAAATTAGACCATTTGATCCAACGAAATTCTACAACTACAATTTTTGAAAAATAATCACTTGCGAGATTATTTATAAATTTATTAGTCGTTAATCGATAATATATATTAAATAAAAATTTTTATTTTATAAAAGATATTAAAAACCTTTTAGTGTTTTAATATTAGTTTAATACGTATTAAAAAATAAACTTGCATTTTTCATCTATGTACTAATAAAGAATCAGCGTTTTTTTTTTTAATAATTCGAAGATTCTTTCGCGGTAAATTATTGAATGTATGTTATGCAAATTCACCTTAGCGCATATTTCCCTCCGACAGAAGCAGCGGGTGGAATCCACGAGCCACTCCAATGTGCTTGCTGCCGAGAAAGAGGTGGCCGCTCGGTAAGCACAGGAGAAAAGACTTCTCCGGAGTCCGCGTGCCGCGCGACACGGGGATCTTTCTCTCTCTCTCTCTCTCTCTCTCTCTCTCGCTCTCTCTTGCATCTATACGATCTGGCACACTTCGTGCCACACTCGGGGCACACGTATGCCGTAGTATCGCGCACGAGCTCGAAATTTACGGCACGCGAGCGCGCCGCTGGCACGGATGCACGGCTGAGGCCGCGCCGAGCCGCTCCTCTCTTATGCATCGTCGTCGCTCGCACATCTTCTAGATTGTGCAACTATCCGTCTCTATACGTGCAGAAAGAGAGATCGAGAGGGGACGTCGTCGGGTGGACGTGGAGAGGAGCGACGAAGAGGAAACGATGTGTACCAGCTGCACCCAGCTCATTCCAACTGCCGAGCGCAATAAACGTATGTTCGCCGCCCCGCATATATCTCTTTGTTGGCGTGCTTATTTTTAGAACCGCACTCGTCGAAACCCGTCAATGGATTTTTTTTTTCGCGGGAAAGTTGAACAGCTGAAACGATTGGCGGATATGATGTGAGCTTCTTCTATCACTTGCGAAATAACATTCTGTTACCCCTTTCATTCGTTTTCTGACAAAAGTCAGTTCAATCGGAAGACTTACATTTGCACGAAAAATGATGACGAGATTAAAGAAAATGTGAGAAAACTGGATTTAGTTTAATTGAATGCGTCTTTGTTGTTTCTATTTTTATATTTATTACAATTGTTCATTCAATTTTAACAGATATTTAACTCTTCTGAATACTAATAGATATACTTTCAAGTTTCTGGGTTCAGAATTAGATATTTGTATCATACATAAGCTTATAGTAAATTCGGTTAATGGATATCAAAAAAAGCTGTTGTATACTAATTTAGTTCGAGTGTAAAAATGCAAATATTTCGATTATAGATATTTTACCTAACAACACAATAAAGTGTGTTAAAAATTTCGCGGTTTAATTTGTTTTGATCCGTTTCTACATTTATATTAAGTACACATTTTTACGTTAATTTGTATGACTTTAATGCACACCAATGCGTACTGAGTGCTTTCAACTAAATTTTCTATTAGACATTTTTTGTTTAATATCTTTGTAATTGATATAAAATTGAGATATTTTTTAATTCTTTATTTATGAAATTAAAAAGTGATTGGAAAGACTAATGTATCTCAGAGCAAAATATTCAGTCCTCACTCAAAACAATCCAGTCTAATTTCTTTCAATCTTCGATGTCTCCAAATTATTTCAAATTCGAAACAATCGGCACGTACTCGTTTGATATTGCAGAGTGAAATATACACGCATTTATACTGTTCCTTAATCTTCCTCATAAAAATCGAATCAAGTTCTTTGTAAAGGACCGTTATTTTTGTCCGTATCATTCTCGATTCTACCGGCACGACGTACGTTACAAGACCCACGTTTCCCCTATGAGATGCATCAATTTTTGCATTCCACCGGCTGAGACTTTCACCGGAATACGTGCGCGTCGATGGGTGCCGGTGGAGAAGCGCGGTGTGGAGAACGTTAAAATGCGCGGCGAATCCTCCTACACATTCGTCGTCCCAGCCCGTGCTCGCCGCACGCGAGCGAATGGATGTACCGCTAACAGCGGCGTCCCCCCGAAGATCGCGTAGCTCGTGCGCGAGACGTTATTCTATAATTGGCCCTCATCCCCGAAGAACACAATCCGATCGTTACCTATTCGTTATCCGCGATCTCGCTTGTACTATCCGTAGTTGGCGGCATTTCTTCTCGACGACGACGACGACGAGACACGCGCTCGGTGACATCCTCTCGCATAACGAAGTAAATCAGCTTCGGAGCGGCGGGCGAGGAGCCTCCGAATGCCGAAGCCGAACCCTGAAGGGAATGCTGGGGCAAGAGGAGCGAGAGAAAGAAAGAAAGAAATAGAAAGAGAGAAGGAGAAAGAGGACCGAGAGAGACAGCGGGATGCTGAGCGGGAAATAATGGAGAACGCGAACGGATCGAAGACTACGGGAGAGGCACCGATTCTCGCGGTGCCTTGTATGCAGAATCTTAGTATTCCTCCTGCGTCGCAAATGTTAAACTTATGCTACTAACCCGTGCACGAGCTCCCCTATGTACGTTCTACGCCTTCCGGCGAATGTCCTTCGCTCTGTTGTTCGATTTTTATATCCTCTCGCGCGCCGAACAATATTATGGAAATACAGGATGGCATAACGATCGACAAGATGCGTATTTGTACCGAGTTGCGCGCCGTGAATTTCAAATAATCACGCCGGTGCTTGACGATGATATATATCGACATTCGATACGCTTGTCGAGAGGCCTGTGTGTATCTATCTGTGAATTCAACGCGAGTATGAAATATCGTTTTTCTGTTAAAGAATTTTAAAAAACCGATGATAATCTCGTTTATCCCTATAATCGTATTCTACGCTTTGTACGTATTTAATAATAATACAACTAGTTCGAATATATATAATTAGAAACACGGAGAGAACGATTTTGCTAAAATATCTAAAAATTTAGCTAGATACAGATCAGAAAATAATTTTTTGTTAGATTATTAAAATTTTTAGGTAAGACACTCAAACTAATTGCTAGAATGTCATAATTCTAAATTTTTAGATATTTCAGCAAAATTATTCTCTCCCTGAATTTTTATTTATTAAATAAAATGAAAACACAGATATATTATCATCGATAAAATTCTGTTTAATTGAATTTAATAATTATTGATATGTAGTTCACTAGTATATTAAAATAAATAAGATTCAATGATTTGTGAAGTACGGAAATATATTCTCGATTAAATCGAATTACCTATATTTACACCTAAGGGATTTATCCCAGTTATCGTGTTTACTTATGAAAGATGAGTTATAGATAAATAAAGAAGAAATTGCTTAGTTCGTCATGCACTGTTAAATTTATAATGTTAAATTATACCCAATTAAAATATTTTTCACTCTCGACTTTACTTGTATTATGTACTTTACAACTGAGGTATAGTTTTTATAGCTACAGTTGAGAGTCATTCCTACAAGTCGCTATTACTTCTACTTAATATATTGTGAATTTAACTAAAACAATCAAGTTAACAATTTTACTCAAGAAATGTATTAAATTTGATTCAAAGTTAGTTTGTTATTTATTACTTATTTTAATATAAACGCTGTTTACTTTTGAAATTAAACAATTCATCCAAAAGTGGATATTTTTCAACCACATGTTTTGAATTAAAATAATACATTTGACACTCTTGAAAATTAAAAATAACATTTTGTTATTTTTACTCCAATATTATTTATACTTCCAAGCGTTTCAAAATGTATGTATTATTTTTATTCGAAACATTTTTTAAGTTAAAAAATTAATCTGAATTTATAGCTTTAATAATATAACTGCAAAGTTTATCTCCATGCACTAATGAATATTATTATTGGATACAGTTGTTTGTAATTATCACGTGGTATCGTTAGCAGACTCCAGACGCACTGATACGATTTACGCGATTTATTGTCCGATCTTGGTATCTCGGTCGTCTATCGTAACCGCTGGACTTACGGCTCGCTGCAGCAAGAGCAGCATCAGGGCCCTTAGGATACACGAAGTAGCAGCAGCAGCCGAAGCGCGCGGTTTGCGAACATTTATCATCGAGACAGGACAGTGGGGAATCGCCTGCAATTGCGAACGCAAAAAAGTGCTACGTCGTCTAGGGGTTGTGCGCAGCACACGCGCTATTTGTCACCCCGCTCCCTTATCTACAGCCCGTATCTCTCCTTATCATCGCAGTCGCGAGACATAGTCGAAGCCAACTTTTGCCTCGATGCCGGTCCGCGATCTTATCGTTCACCTCTACCGGTCGTCTCCTTCCGTTTTATATAATCGCAACTTATCCTTCTTGGAATAAATTCAATGCTTCAATAGTTATTGCGCCGACAAAGTAACGCCGTGCCTCGCATTTAGCGTCGACACGCCTCCCACCGCGACGCCACGCCGTGGTTTTTCTCTCTTCCAGACACGAAGAACGAGATTTAGTCGGAGCTGTTGTGGAGCTTCTTTACCGTGATTCTAACGTGTTCTGCGTCCTGCATGCCGCTGTTTCCAAAGAACGCATCGAGAGACAAGTAAAACACCGACCGCAAATCGTAAAGTAGATTGCGGAATGTGTGACATCGAGAAAACTAACCGAGAAAAGTTGGCGATGTAATGGCGTAATATTTTCAATTAACGCGAGGCAGAGTTTAAGTTATAAGTTCCTCTTGGTCCTTTCAAAGAAGTTAATGCTCAAGTATATAGAGATGACTTCTTTGTAAGCATTTGATAAAATCTGATTAAATAGCTTCCGTCACCTGTTAATGTTATACATATGATTGCAATTCGGAAACAAACAATGAAAATCTCTCCACAGTTATTGGAAAATTGGGTTCTAGTGAAATGAGTTGATTTTCACATAATTATAATATAGTAAATATATAATTAACCCTTCGTAGGTACACTGGGTCTTTTTTGACCTAGATTAAATTTTACTCTCAAATTTCTCGACATAAATTTCAATTTTTATTAAATGAAGGTGTTAACATTTGAGTTAAGTTATAACTATTTGACAATGTAGCAGAAATGTTGAAAAATAATTCTGAAATTTTCTAGGTTTTTTTTAAAGCCTAGAACACACAGTAAAAAAAATTAGGCTGTACAAAAAGACTGTGCTGGAGTAAGTAAAAATATGTGTGTTTACAAAGGGTTAATGCAAGGTTTTTTGAGCATTGTATAATGTTGACTTAATGTTGAAAAGCATAAGATATTATGCGAACTTTCTGTAAAAAAAAATATTGTTTAATTTTAGATCCAACAAAGAATACAGAATTAAAGACGTTCTTTGTAAGATTTTTAAGAATAAACAAGCATAAAGAATTACCCCGTTTTTCGGTAAAACACAATTGAAATAGTAGGTGAAGAAATAGAATTTTCAAGAAGCACTTTATCTTTAACATTTTCTATAACGATCTAAGAATGTCAAACATTTTTGTTAGGAGTGTGTTTGCTTCATCCCCTTTCCAGCAATCTTTTCAAATGTCGATTAAGTTTCGTCAATATGAGATAGAAGGCTGGCATTTCCTATATGGTGATGCTGTTTATACTTAACCCAGATTACAATTCAGATGATCGAGCGCTCGCTTTCATATTCCATTCTCGATGATTCACAGAGGGAATAATAGGAAAGGGCGGGAAAATGAGCGGAGTGGGCGGTATTTCGCGAACATAAACGCATTTACCTAGAGTTTCTTTCCTCCGCCCCTGTTCGTCTCTCTTTGTTTTGCACACACGTGCACGCATAACAGCGTTTACCCTTTTTTTTTTTTACCTCGATTCACCCGCGAGCGATGCACTGCGTGACACGCAAGACGGATGGTTTCGCGTGTGTATTTGCGTTCGCCGTTCGACCAGCGAGGCTGCATATTTCATCACGCGGATTTTCCCGCTTCCAGTGCCCCGGAAAACGATCTTTGACCTTCATCGTTTTTCACACGGAAAATCGCAATCAATGCGCACACGCGAGAAAACGAACCAGACGGAAATTAATTGATATCGCAAATGCCCACCGGCAAACACGAGAGATTGATTTGACGCGCTTGAATAGTCGCCGGAGAGAAGAAGTAACTTGCGTGCTCATTGTTAACCACCTCTTATTTTAAACATAGCTGTGTCATGGACTGCAGAAGAATATATGTCAAGGTGTTGTCGATGAATCATCTTCGCATCTCATTTTCAATTTATTTTCGTTAAATTAACGGTAAGATGATAATTATCTCAATGGAAGGGTAAGTAGATTTTTTCGAAACGTACTGGAAGTGAAAGAATTAATTTTAATTAATAATAAATGCAAAAAAAGAATCTACATATAAGTGTGAATACGTAAGTAATAGAAAGAATCCTCTATTTAGCTTTTCGTGCTTAATAATATTTATATGTAAATTTTTCACATTAAAAAAGGAATAGTTTTTTCCAAAAATTATAGAGAAAATGATCGTTGATCGCCAATTTGTGGATATAATGGGAACGAATTTGAAGTTATCGAAACAGACAGATTATACCCGTAGGTTCTCGAAACTCGTGGAATCTCTCAAAAATTGGCGAGGAACTCGCGTAGCCTCTGGGCGTTTGCCGTAAATGGCAATACGCGTATAAAATTTCGTGCTGATACCCCGCGGGGCGCCAATTATACGTGTACAAGACTGCCGTTTCGCAACGGCGGCAATGAAGCTCTAATGATGATCGCTGTCAACCGTCGCATCGTTCCCGCCAAGACCGTAAAATCCGCGAGATCTCTCGGATCCCGAGGCGCATCGGGCGTGTACGCACCCGGTTATTTTCGAGGCGCACTTATAAGGCGCGCGCGCCGTAACATAGTTCCGTAATCGGCACCAGAAATTACGGGGACGAGAGGAGGGACTATTGCTCCAATGCAAAAGGCGGGTCGCACTTGAATATATTACGTAAAGCTGGAATAAAAACCGGTCTGACTGGCAACAAAAACGTTTATGAAGTTGCGATACTGCATCGCAAACGCTAAATGGCATGCGGCTGACATGCGACGACGGTTGACTACTGGCAGATGTGTAACTAAACGTGTACAGTGTGGCGCTTGTACGATTTCGCAATGATACGTTAACATACGAGAGGCACGTTATCTCAATCTTTCGCTCTTCCTAGATTTGTTGCTTTGATATTGTCGGTTCTAAATACGTGTTTTTTTTTTAATATTTTATTGGATATTTTAATTTTTTTCTATTAATTAAAATTTTTACGTATTTTAATTATGTATGTGGGTATATATGCTTTTAATTTAAAATCAAATGAGTTTAATTAAAAATCCTCTGTGTATACCTTCTTGGTTTTTCATGTACCTACATCCCGTCATCCGCGAAGTTATTGTAGCTATCGATTTTTATCGATTCTCCATCATCGTGAGAGATAGTATCACCGCGGGACCTTCCTCTTTAATTTTTCAGCGCGAATCGATTGCGAAGCCTGCCTTCTCGTCACGCGTTTCGTATTTTATTCGAGATGATCGTCTATCAACGATTTCTGGAAAAGCATCTGGAACCGCGGGGACCACGGAAGACGATAACGGTAGATATGGCTTACGGTGAAAGGTCGTCGTGAGGACGCTGAGGCTTTACGTCAATTACATTGATATAGTGTTCTCTGCGTTTGCTGTTCTTATCGATACACCTTTGCTACTACCTCCTCCACCTTTGTCAATATACGGGATTTTTCTTGTATTGACGTTTGCTATCCGTGACGTTAGTCGTTCCATTTGCAAAAGATTAGCTGGCTAAAAACATCAAATAAATCCTTTCCTTTGTAGTAGAGTAAGGTGATACAATTACTAACATAGTACAATATAATTCTGAATGAAATAAAATTTCAAATCAATTTCGAGGTTCAAGTTTCATAATCTTGATCTTATTGTGTGGAAGGTATTGAAGTATAGGATATCACCAAATAGGAAGAAAACTTGAACCTGGAAAATTGGATTCAAATCTTATTTTGTTTAGAATTATATGTACCATGTTTGAAATTATACCACCTTATCCTATTTACATTGCAATAAGAATGAAATTATTTATAATAATATATAATCTTAAATTATATACAGTAATTAATAATAAATTTTAATAATTATTATAAATAAAATTAATTCTAAATTTTAAATATTACGAAATATAAATAATCTTAAAATATAAATTGTAAATTACAATAGGAATATTCCTAGTCAGTTATAAAAAAGAAAATAATTGTTCAACATGTTTTCTTGATTGCTATGCAGGTTCAAGAAACATGCGAATGTGACAAGTTGATAAGTGGTATTTCGAGATACGTTCTTGCGGTATCTGGCTTCTATAATTTATGAATCAATTGAATCGATGGCATGTCCGATGCGATGCATATCGTTCCCAAGGGGCAACCCCTTATTCAAAATATTGACGTTTATCCGGCGATGATTAATTTGTTTCATTACCCAACTTGTAACCTATTCGCGTTATCCGTCTTGTTATCGTCGGAAACATTTGACATGGATCAAAGTGTTTCGTGATACTACTAATAATAACTACACTATAATGATGCTAATAAAAAAGATTCTTAAAATTCTCTCTCAAAATTCATTTTAATGGTTCTGCTGTATCGTAGTCTCAAAAATCACATCGCACAGTTAAAAAAATTAATTGGTCATATAAAATCTAATTTTGATAGAAAATTAGTGATATCTATCCTAAGTTCAATTCTAAGAACTTGGAAAAATTGTCTTAAATTTTATTAATTCTATAAGAGATCTTATTAACTTTCGTCGACAATGTAAAATTTTTATCCTTCGTCTGTAATCTATAGGTCTTCGAACTTAGAACAGATTTTTATATTGAACTGTGTATAAAAATCAGAAAAATTTTTACATACTTGTAAAAGCTTTAACAACGAATTTTTATTATTCTAGAAGTTGGCTTGTATTTTACTTATTTTTTACGGATTAAAATTAATCTACGTACCTATAGAATTAAAAAAATCGATGTGTTTTTAAAGTCCAACACTATCCGCGAAGAGTTAATTATGAGAGATTGATAACTATTTATGTCTCTTCAGGATTCTTCGGTATTTCGTAAAAGAAATCTCAAATCAATTTTAAGCAAATTATTTCCGTATATCACAATTCTGTCATAAGTATGTCAGAAAAAAAAAATTTCAATCTCGCGCGCGTGTGCTGAGGCATGCAAGCACGCATGCACGCACGCACCCACGACGGCGGAGGCGGTACGTAATCGGGCTCGCGAAGTATTACAGCCACGATGCAGCAAGAAGTGAGGTTGACGCTGCGTGGCGCCCCATGTATCATATTCTTGCGTCGATAACTCGCCGCGGTGTTTGCTCTGGATGCCATACAAGAAGAGGGCATCTCACGCTACCGGTCGACAGGCCGCGACGCAAGAAAGCTTGATTAATAACGGAATAATAATATGTTTCTCCACCCCGCGACACAATGTCGTAAATATGCAGCGGCCGCTGCTGCTGGTCTTCTTGCGCCAGGAGGTCTCCTCCTCCATCCGGCTCGGTATATTACGTGTACACGTGTAATATTAGTCGATCGACTTCTTATTAGCGTGCAAGAAGGTATCACGCTCGCGTGTAACATGGCCACCGCAGACTCGTTCAATTTATGCTGCATATATTTGCGTATATCTCAATATCTCAGCATTTAATATCGGAATTGATTCGATAAGTACTTAAAAGAATGTTTGATTATACCAACAAGATATATGGTAAAACATATCTTGATAAGACCAAACAGAATTTCTGATTATGGTCTTGAGTGAATTTCACGTTTTATGACTATAATGTTTAATTGATTTGATTATAAGGATTTGATATTTTTGGTTAGATCTATAAAATTATATTTTCAATTTTTTTACTAAATACTGCTCGAATTAAATAAATTTAATATTATTATCAAAAGTTCTAGAAGAAATTAACCATGTTTATCTAGTAACTAGAACAATTTTCGTTTATTTTCCAGACTAGTTGAATTTATCAGATTTCCAGTTTGTGGAACCAGATTTTTTTTCTACTTTATGATAAATGTATTCGAATTGTCTGATACAATAAAAGAAAATGTACGTGTTTAGTACGTGAGGTGTTGAACATTCTTATATGCACTGTTTTTATATACATTTATAATTGTTGTATTCTCTTGGAATTCTCTTGAAATTTTTTTTATAAACATTGAAAAAAGATGTATATAAGTATATAAATTTTATTTTAGTACGATCATTAAAATTTAATTTTGATTGACGTAACGATATTGATCTAGTATCGTATTGAATTTGATGAGTTAGTATGCGGGCCAGGAGAAGAAATTCCCGTCGAGCTACCGATTTGCTTCATTGAATCAATTTTTTATATTTCTCGCAGGTAATTACGGCGAACAATTGCCAATAGATCCTTTTTCTCCGAACGCGATCTTACTGACTCCTGCGGCATCCGCGGTGCTCTCTAAACACGTCGAAATGCGCGTGCCAATGCGCAAATCCGTAAAGGTCGTCTTAAACGTGATTTATCGCCGCCCTTTCGTCCCTTCACGTCCGCGAATTCCTCGCAAACTTACCGATTAAGCATGCTCGTTAAAGGTGGCGAACGCGTCACGCATTCGACCTGCAATTACGCCATGACGCAATTTCACACGCGGCTCATTAGCGACGTAATTAATTCGAGACGCGAAACGCTTGGAGCTCTGTGCGTCCACGGTATCTTACACGATATTCCACATTCAAGAAGCGAAGCGTAAAACAATATAATGGCGATAGTAACGTAACGTGATATTATGCATGTTATTATTTGTCCATAATTTAGAAATTGACAGAACACTATGCTCTGCATGAAATAGTTTTGCTAAAATATCTAAAAAATTATAGATACAGATTTGAAAATATTTTTATTGAAATATCAAAATAATTCTGTAGAATGCTCAAGTTTGATACAATACTTTTTGCAGTATTGTTCATTATGCTTGAGTTTTTAGATAATTATTTTGATAGTCCAATAAAATTATTTTCAAATTTGTATCTAGCTAAATTTTTTAATATTTCGTAAAATCATTATTTTCATGCACATGCACATTGTATTTTATACACACATACACACACACATATATACATATGCCAAAAGAAAAAATAATTTATCTACGATTCAGATATTATTTCAACTGTCAGATTGTCATAAAAATACAATGTAACTTTTTTATTTAAATTAAATAATAAAAATTACGGGATAAATTTTTAATTAAATAATAAAAATAACGGAACAAATTTTCCCGTTACAAACTGCTGTTAACAGTATCTCACTGTTTCCTATGTAAGCTAGTCAACGAATGGATGAGCGGCTATTTCAAACGGGATTTTTGTTTTACCCTCGCATGGTGCAACCCTCGCGCCGACGGTCGAGGAATAATGTATCGCGTGAACCGAGATCGCTCTCCGCGCGACTTCTTGTTCACACACGCCGTAGTCTCCTCCGGGTCCAGGTTCTCCCATAAGTCATCCTAGGTGTTCCTTCGGTAATGACCCATTCGTCCCTACCGTCTCTCACCCATTCTCTTCCTGGCTAGTCGCAGCTTCTCGTTTTACTCATCACGAGTCGGCTACCCCGGTAGCCAAGCCTTACCGTCGCGAATCGGCATCTCGTCGGCGCGGTGGGCCTGCGCATCCGTTCTTGGTCATCGCGTTTCTCTCTCCTGGTATGACGGTGGCGTAATTATCGCCGCAAGGTAGTGGCTCTACCTCGCAATCGTCACTTCAATATGAGAAACGCTACCCTTGGGCGGTGCTTTTATGTACGGCGATGACAGAACGGCCGTCGCTATCATACGGAGCCGGATGTTACCTGCAAGCGAGACGTAATTTCGTTGGAGATCAGCGAGAGTTTATAAGTGAGATTTAGCAACGCCGTTGTTGAGTTATACAATATCATTTCATTTCGGCAACATAAAAGAAGTATTTGTGAGCTTGATTTATCGTAATGATTGCGCACTGCGAAGCGTTTTTTTGCAATATATATCTCACAATCAGATATATATAACTCTATAAAATTTATAGAATAAAATCTCAGAAGAGTGAAATTTTACTCTTAAAAATTGAAAATTGAGTCATTATTTTCCAAAATTAGCTCAATTTGCACTCTTTATAGAATGAGATCCCATTCCAAGTGATCTTACATCATTTTAATAATTAAATATTATTCATATCAACGATAAGAGTGATTTTTATAAAATAATAAGATCACTATGTCACACCTATAATCAACTATATTTACCAAAACAGCTTTTTAGCACAAATTCGTCGTATTTATCGACTCGTTCGTAATCAACCAATGACCGAGGAAATTAACATTATAATTCGTGTGAAGGCCACACGATAACGTGATGCATACGTTTCTAGACAGGCTGGAATGCCGATTTAACGGGACGCAGCGACAGTCGCAAGATGCAACTTTTATTGGCGGATCTAACGAAGATAGGAAAACTCCGTGGAATGTTAGCGACTTGTCCCCACGATTACATCGGAGACAAATCCTTTTCCCGACAGGATCGGCGATCGCAGGGTTAACCTTTAGAGAGAATTTATGTCAAACTCGATACTAACTTATTTTAATCCTGTTGGTCTGTTTGGATTTATTTGATCCATGGCAAGATGTAATTTACTTTCCTACTAATATTTTATTTAAAAACTTGTTTCTGATATTGATGACTTTGTTTGTTAATATATGAGATCTTTTTGTGAAAATTTTTTAGAGCTTCTTAATCACATTAATCCAGACGATATGATCATATACACGGAGAGTTTTTTCTTAGAATTTATCCTGAAAAATGATAGTCGTGGGACAACATTGTATTTCGAAGAATTTTAATGTAAATCTCTCATTAATAAAACTACAATAAAGTATAAAATAAGTTTGATTAATTTTATTGAAGTGCATGGTAAAAGTCTTTCAAATATTGTGTTGTATCACAACTACCATATTTTCAGGGTAAATTTTAAAAGAAAATTCTCTCCGTAGTAAATTGGAACAAACCAGCAGGGTTCATACTTAATATACATGTATTTAAACAAATAAATTGGTAGATGAATCCTCTTAATTCGCGTTGGCTTTTAGTGAACGTACGATTAAACGTGCGTGTTTGGCTGAGAGAAGTTGAGAAATATTAGGCGATTAATATTCCTATACGCAAAACGTACAATTTGCTGCCCCTAGGACAGCAATGCTGTCACTGGATCCTGAGATCATCGTCGGATATCGCGGGGAAGATGCACCCTGATTGTAGTAAATACACTCCGTTCCTTTCGAAAAGCAGTGACATGATAGCGCGTGAGCACGCGATCAATATATACATATATACGATTTCATAGCCGCGGCATCAAGTGGCGCAGTAATGCGCTTTCTCATTAAGATATTAAGAAATATTGAAACTCGTAACATTAGTGACAATGCGACTGCTCACGCGACGGTGGCCACTAGGAATAGTTTCTTTTCCGCGACAAATTACCCATCTGATTTGGTGCTGCGTAAATCACTGCTTGTGAAATAAAATTCATTCAAGTCACTGGACTTGACTACCTAAAAACGTACAGTGATTAAAAATAAAAAAGATAACTCGAGAGACGTATTTTTAAAATTGCCATCAAGTATGAGATTAATATAACAAACTGTACGTAACGTTATTCCATCATCTTGATTATTATTGATCGATGTGCTCTCGCAAATGCAAGCTTTGGTTCTATCAATTTCTACCATCAATCTGAAAGGATTTTATCGCGATGATAGAATAACATATATAGTTTATTATATTAATTTCTTGCTTGATGGAAATTTTAGAAATGCATCTCTCGAATTGGTTTTATTTTTAATCACTATACGTTTTTAAGTAGATAAAACTTCATGCATCTAATCATAAAAATTTAAAATCTCTTCTTCCTGGCGGAGATTATTTGTGAATAATCTTCTTAGGAAAGAGGAAATTAATATTGCTCTCTAAAATTGGAAAATGAAGTGGAATTTAACTATACAGAGTGAAATCTCACTCTTAGAAATTGACGGTTGCGTCGCTTTTTTTTTAACACTGGTTGGATTGTCATTTTTTAGAATTAGATTCCATTCCAAAGATTTTAGAGAATGGGATAATATTCTTCGACTTTTCCTTCGTCTTAAGCAAAGCGGCGTGGCTCCTTTGCCATCTCCCCTTCGCTTTTTCTGTGAAAACACCGAAGAATCACACTGGGAGAGGCTGAAAGGTAATAACGGCGTCACCGGAGGAGGCAAGGAGAGACCCCTCCACACCACCCCCACTCGAGCAGAGGAGAGAGGCTATTTTACCGCTAGTCCAAGGCAAGATAGGATGACCTACTTCAGCAGGCTCCTCCTAAGTAGAGGGGCATCCACTGCGGTGTTGATTTCTAATCGGAAAAGTTACGCCGGCCAACCGGCCAATCCGCGTCTATCCCGACCTAACCGTGCTTGTTTCGCATCGGTTGCGTTGTAAAAAAACACGGAATACCCGACCAATCGGCGGACGATCCGCGGCTGCAACCCGCGGCATTTGCATACGACGAAACGAACGACCGCCCGTGAGATTACCGTGACGTTACTGTTGATGCATGCACGACGACGACGAGGATGGTGCCATTGTTTTTGAACCGAGGTGGCAGGCAGATATATTGATCCCCTCTGAGTGATAGCCAGAAATAAATACGTGCAATTTACATATACATGTCATAAGATAACCGCGAATTCGTCATTGAATGCATAGAGTTTTATTATGATCTACGTGATAAAGTTCTCTTAGATTGACACTAGAAACTGATACATGGTTTAGTCAAAGTATCTAAAAACTTAGGTGGTAAAGAACAAAAATTTTTTTGGGCCATCAAAATAATTATATAGGATATTTAAACTGATTGTTGAGATATCAAAACTTTTTTGCAGCATTGCTCATCATCTCTTGAGATTTCTACGTAATTATTTTGACATTATTTTCATATTTCTATTTAGCTAAGTTTTTAACTAATAATAATAGTAATAATTTTATCAATAAATACTTTAGCGAAATTGCGCGCACGCGCGTTCTTTCCATGTAGGATCAAAACTTTCGTTTGTAACTCGAGCAATTATCGAGATAACTAAATATCCGCAATTCATCGTATTGATTTCAATTCATTCAGCTTGATGGAAGCTGTAGAAATGCATTTCTCGAAATATCTTTTTATTAAAAAAAAACGTTCTTTGTAGATCTCTTTATAGATCTTTCTTTCTATGTCACTCTTTACAATAAGGCTCAGTTTCACAACTGACGGTTAACTCTTAACTGAAGTTCAACTTATTCATTATCTCTTTTAAATTCTAGAATTGGAAAAAAATGAGAAATAAGTTGAATCTCGGTTAAGAGTTAACTATGATTTGTGAAACTGGGCCTAAATTATGTGAAGAATCCATTTAAAAATATTTTACTAATGGGTAATTAGCGATATATAATTCTTATTTTTCGACGGTAAATGGCGAGCTTTTCACTGATACTTGTCATCCTCGTAGATTTGCCGACGCGCATCGTCAGGAAGCGATATGGTTAATCTCGTTTTCGTGCTGGCACATCGCCTTCGATCCGGCGCGGGGAGCGTGTACGACGTCCGCCGAAGTAACAATTAAGAGATCGCGGCCCGCCGCGAAGCGATCCTTTAGACAGGTTCGTGGGAAACGGTGCACCCGACGCCAAGAGCGTAGAACGGCTCCGGCTTCGGCATCGCACGGCTAACCGTTGTACATCGTTAAAGACGCGTCATTAAGGTTAAACGCTCGTGGAGGCTGCTCCGTAGGCTGGCGTCTACGTTCTCGCGTCCGGAGCGGAGGATCCCGTATCCTAGGAGTGAATAACGAATTCACGTTGGATGGGAGCTGCGAGAGAGATTCGCATCTCGTCGCGATATTACCGGTCGGTAGACCGGTACCGTTCCGGCTTTGACCTTTGCTTTTCTACGCGGGTCATCATTTTCTCGTTATTGGGTTAACTGTCCGTTTTTAAAGCAAGACGTCCACCGCTAAAGTGTAGCTTATTTCATGTTGAATAGCGCCTAATGAATTGTCGCATTAATGGTCAGAAAAGACTTCGCAGACGATCGAACCAGCTTATTTCTTTCGTGTGTAATTCTTTCCGTTGATTAAATCAGAATAATCTTCTAATGAAGTTTTAATTTTGCCGTATTAACCATTTCCTCTATTTGCAAAAAATATACCTTGGTTGACTTTATCCAGCTTTCTTCATAATTTCCTCTGAAGCCAAACCCGTTACTCTCGAAATGATACGTTAATCTTCTCCTTGAGTGTATAACTTGAATAGCAAACGGAATGGAGCGTCTTTTTACTGTCACATAAATCTCAATTTTTTAGAGCCCACGGGCCGTAGGTTGTCACAACCTTTATAATATTTACATCGTTACCTGCTTGTAACATTAAATCCCGATCGAGAGACGCGATATTCAGTAACAACCTGTGTGACAGATTCACGAAGAGGGAAGAAAAAGCACACGCGTGTGGAAACAGCTTGCAACTTATTCATAATGTCGCCTGGACGCAAATCATCGTTTTAACGAGCCTACTGACGTAAAACGAGAGGGTATATTCTTGAAATATTCTAGAAATATTTCTGGAAATATATTTTTCTTCTTAATGTAATATTCTGAAGAACGATATTCGTTGACAGATCGTTGTCATTTTTTAAGAATTGAAATTGTGCGCGCAAATCTCGACTTAATCTTGCAAATGAGTATAATTCCATTGAATTTGTAATTTAACAGTAACATAAGAATGCAATAAAAATCCGCATTTCTTAATATCAAATCATTCACGTGGTACATTTTTTATGATGTAATGTTTTAGGCAAAGTTATTTAAAGACTGAAAACTACGAATTAGATCAAAATGTCTTAAATTTATCTATGGAAAGAGGAATAATTTTCCTAAAAATGGTAAAAATTAGACCAGATCTGAAAATAATTTTGTTGAGCTATCGAAATAATTACGTAATTTAAATTGATTAAGTTGTCAGAATATCAAAAATTTTTGCAATATTATCATTATGTTCAAATGTTTTATGTATTATTTTGATAGTCCAGCAAAATTATTTTCATATCTGTATCTGGTCTTAAATTTTTAAACACTTCAAGATCCTTTCCGTGTCTATATAATGTTAAGCGTTGTTTTAATTCGTGAGATCTAATTCTGTTACAGCTATTTATCACATTCTATCTCTAATTTCATATAAAGTATAGAATAAAATATCTTTTCATTAATTTATTCCATTTGAATCTATCGCCACCCGTTTTGAAATAATAACGAACAAAGATAAGTTTCAATTAAATAATCTGTATTCAATTTATAATTTAAGATTGTCAGACAACTTAATTAATTATTCGGAGCAAATTAATTAGTTCGATAACGAGCTCAATGCGCTGATATATTTGTCAGGTTCGATCAATGTCTGATTACACAAAGCGAATCGAGGCAGATTGACGTTTTGCTGATCGTACAGTCTCGGTGAGTGCCGATAATAATTTTACCGGTGCTGTTGTGCAAATCGGAGTATCACTCGCCGAACTATCCGATCCGTTCTCAGCGGCATCGATCTTCCCCCGCCTCCGGCCGTCCCTTCCACCGTTCTGGAATATCTCGATCGAGGCGTTTCGGAAGGATAAATAGACGGGGTATCTTCATGACGGGAAATGTCGAGGTCCTCTCGGGCTGGGAATGAGTTTGCCGGTTTCCTCCCACAAGCTTCGGTCAGCGGTTCGCTCCCTCCCTTTCCGTCCCTTCGATCGGCCTGCTGTCAGGGCGCTCGCGACCATTGTTTTACCTACGGCGGATCCTGTTGTTGCCGCAAATCCGCTGCCTTCCAGCGTCACGAACTCGGCCGCGGGAGTAGATGCCCACCGCCGACACGGCGCGAGAAGCTACTCGCTCGGCATTTCAATTCGCACGGCCAATGCACGTCTTCAATGCTTTATTTCTGGATGCTCGCGAAGGTGTTGCGCTCAAAGGCGCATGACGGCTTTTTGAGGCATGTTTTTCAAAGATATATAGTGCGATAAGCGGTACATTTTTTATTGCCGAGGATGGCTCAAATAGTGAGTCGAAACGTACAAAATTGAATTTGTGACATATTAATAGGTATTGGTTAGCATTGCGCAATATAATATCCAGCGCTGACTCCTAACGCCCAGTTGTATTTTGCCGTTATTTTCATTGTATTAATTTAAGGAGTCTATAAATTTTGTATAGTTACTTGAATTGGTTTTCAAAGATGTTTTAGGCGTAGTGTCATTTATCAAAAACTACGAAGGTTCAAATATCTTTTATAATAATGCGCAACCTGCGACCGCCGGCTAATAGCCAAAAATATAAAATTAGTTTTAAACTTTTAGAAGTGGCTTAAAAATACAAAATATAAACAATAAAAAGCCACGGCACTAGATATTTTTAGCGAAAATCATATATTTCAAATTATAGTAAGGAAAAATAGACGTTTCGGTTTTTTATTTTTTGTAACATTCTTTTATATATTGTACTGATGATGGTCAAATATTGACCGAAACGTCTACTTTTCCTTACTATAATTTGAAATATGACTTTCACTAAAAACATCTAGTGCCATGGCTGTATGCTCCTTATTGTTTATATATATATAAAATTATATTTTTTATTTTGTACAAGCGAAATAAACATGCGACTCGCATGATTTTATTCATTTCTGCAAATAGTCCTCTGAAAATTGCTATTAAAAATGGTTGCGTGTCATCGTTTAGAAGATTTATTGTCTTACACATGTTTTTTAGGCGTTGTTTTAACCCGTAATATATTTATCAATATATTATAGATATTTTATCATATCGCTCTCTTACTTCAAAATAGACAAAAACATTATTGATTGAATGCTTGAAGCTTCTTCGGTCTCTATATAAGTTCTCAAATGTTAGCACTCTGTGCTTCGATTGTACTATAAGAATCTCAGGCATTAAGATTGCTCAACAACGGTACTTTATCGAAAAATTTACAGGCTATCTCAAATTGCCTGTTGTATGACAGGCGAATTGTTATTGTCTCTCGGAAATAGGATCGCGTCACGCGTTTGCGAACTCCTTTGAAGATACTCTTACCGAAATTATCCCAAGTCATCGTCAGGGCGTCGCGCAAAACTCGCCTCGTCACTTTCGCTGTACATTAACGTACGGCAATACGATAAAATCTACGGCTGTGGCGCAAATTCATCCGTCCGTTGTGCCGTTAGCTCTAATTTTTTTAGGATTGCTGGGTAGTCCGCGATAATTGTATAAGGACGCTCAAATTGATTATTAAAATATAAAAACTTATTGCAGCATTACTTATTATGCTTGAAATGCTACGTAATTATTTTAATTTTGGTTGGACCAAAAAAAATCAAAGTCCAACAAAATTATTTTTAGACTTGTATCTAGTTAAATTTTTAGACACTTTAGCAAAATCGTTATTTCCGTGTATATATATTTTATTTTGTCTGACGACATTTGGAGTCTTTAATGCACCATTTTTAGATATTTATTATTAGATAAATTTTTTATGTGTATAAAAAAAAGTAAAATATAATCCGATTTCTACGATGCGCGATGGTATAAAAACTTACAAAAAGTAAAATATAATCCGATTTCTACGATGGTATAAAAACTGTAAGTACATCAGAATTTTTTCAGATTTTTATATATTCCGGAACAGTAAAAAATTCGCTGTATCTCGAAGATCCACATTGTTGAAAGAATTAAAATTTACGTTGCTGGCGGAGAGTTAAGCGTTTGATCCATCATATTCAGGATGGTGTCGAATCTCTTACTTGAAGATCTCAACGTTACCCTACGTAACATGGATGATTACTAAATGGCCAAGAAGTATGTGAAGAGAAAGAGACTAACGAGCAATCGCTGTCACTAACCGAGCTACGATAGCGTTCTGGCATTTGTTGTAAGCGAGGCGTCTTAATGAGACTAGCGTGGACTGAAACGTTTGACAAGACTCACCGACGGTTGCAGGACGAACGGCGCGATGATAAGCGGTCCAGATAAAGTCGCCGTGCTGTACGGAGAGCCGGCCGGAGGCGAGGCGCGAGTCTGCACGACGGGCGTGCAAAAGCCGGGTATCATCGTGAATAGGGAGCAATCAGATATCATTAGCGTTTTTATATAAGGCCGCGGTGTGCCTCACGGTGGTTCCGTAAGGCCGCCAGCAACGGTTCCCACGCTCGCAGGTGAACCGATTTCTACGATGGGGATCGCCGCCGCCTAATCGCTGGATACATTTAATTCCCCTCGTTAGGGCATTAACGAGCGAGAGGTGAAAGATGATTTTCGCCAATGAATTATTGCTTCCCATCGCTGCGTTCGTTTTACATTGCGTGTTACGTTCGAGACACGATTGGCCTTGTCGGCCAGTTCTTGTTTCCTTCGTATTATTTCATCGACATACTGTAAGATAGCAACTGAAAAAATGCTACGGATAGAAAGGACCAAATTGAGACTATTTCGCGTCTTGATTTAAGAATGTAATTTCTCGAAACTTTGATTTTAATAATTTGAAAGCCAATGTTTCCAACGCATTTTGTAAAATGAGATACTGCACGGAAAAAACGATTTTGTTGAAGTATTTAAAAATTTAGGTAGATTTAGATTTAAAAATAATTTTGTTAGACCATTAAAATAATTACGTAGGAAATTCAAGCACGATGAGCAGTGCTGCAAAAATTTCGACATTTCAGCAACCGTTTTAAGCATACATCCTCCGTTATTTTGATAGATCAATGAAATTAATTTCAGATCTGTAAATTTTTAGATACTTCAGCAAAATCGTTTTTTTTCTGTTATTAAAATTGTATCTTAAAGCATGGATTCTCACGTAAGAAAAATATTTAATGGTAGAGAGAATTTGAATATTCATTTATTATTATTGCAAATCGTTTATTTCAGACATATAATTGTATTATTTTCATCTCCGTTTTATTCTGTATTTTGTACAGACTTAAGTGACAAGAGCGTCACGTCGCAACGTCTCTTTTGTATAAAATTATGACGGTTTTTTATGGTCTCTCCTACTGGAATCAATTTACATTTTTATCGTGTATTTTATGTGTAAGCATAAATAGTTGTTACTTTTTTATTTTCAGTTGTTTTATACTCAAAATCCTGATCGTTTCAGCAGCACGTCTCTTATTCTATACGCAAATTGCATTTTTATGTAACGACCGACGTGGTGAAAATTGTCGTGGCGCGCGACATTACGGTGGGAGAGACATGAAATATCGACGAAAGCACATAATCACATATTTATAGCTGTTGAGAGGTGTAAAAGCAATTCGCGCGCGCGACTATTATCTCGTTTTAACAGGTA
The DNA here is from genome assembly GCF_001594075.2 of Trachymyrmex cornetzi. NCBI lineage: Eukaryota > Metazoa > Arthropoda > Insecta > Hymenoptera > Formicidae > Trachymyrmex > Trachymyrmex cornetzi. The sequence continues at coordinate 4,369,608 of NW_017296157.1, read as the reverse complement.
TTTTCAGAAATATTGTTGAATGATGGCGTCGGTAATCGACGATAGTGAGCGCGGTTATGGAGATTGGCATCTGACGCGATTATCTTGCTTGAAATTGTCCTGTCGTCTCAAACATTCAACGCGCTGCCGTACGTATCCTCAGCGTCGCCAATTGTCGTTTAGCCGGTTTAGTGTTTCGTGAAAGCTCGTTTGACGTAAAAAAAAATCGACTGTATTGGACACTTTATATCACAGTGACATGCAGTCGCTGAGATGCGACCGCTTGGTGACAGATTTTGTTCGTTTCATTCATTAGCATTAATTTCTAATTATAATTGTAGATCTGTACAAAAGTAAGATAAAAAAATTGTTCGGAAATAATTATCCTTCTACAATTTTTATTTATAAGATAAAAATTAACTTACAAAATTATATATTTATAAAATAAAAATAAATGAAAAAGAAATGAAAAATTAAATATTTTAAATCGCCTTTTAAAAAGTTTATATCTTCAAAATGAAAACAGACTTTAAAAGAAAATAAAATATTTTGAATTATTTTAATGGAATATATATCTTTTTCTTTCTCTCTCTCTCTCTCTCTCTCTATTTCTATATAATTACTGATATTTATTAACTAACAGATGAATATTTAATAAAGATTACAATTAAAGGATTTAAGATGGACAGTAATTTTGATAGCTAAAGTTAGTTAACTCGGATCATGTAGTTGGCGTACACACAATCTTGGGTTTCCAAATAGGATAAAACGCGATCATAAAAGTGAAACAGATGTATGACATTTCATCTCGTTAGGAGTCATTAGATCTACTTGTCGATTAACGTATTTGAGTTAGTTTATTCTAGAGATTTAAGAGAAGATAATATCGAATATATCCTGCGCTACGAGAAAAGAATTCATGTTAGGATTTTATGATGTATCGTCGATTTTACTGCGCCGCGCCGTTTTAAAATCGTCGATAAATGCGCCGGCTTTCGAACTCTAACCACGGATACTAATAAACTCGGAAAATATTACACCATTATCGTCCCGCTCGTATTCTTATTGCGATCCGAATGTATTATCGTGTTACGACGAGCCGGCGCGAATACCGGTTCGCGACTAGTTAACCGATACGCGCTCGCCGTTATTTGCCCATTAGGCCCGATGTTATCGATCGGTATCGTCTGAAACTAGATCCCCACGACTCGGGAATCATTTACCTGCAGCAATGAAAACCTAATTACGCGATCACCACCACGATCTCTCTCCCACTCTCATTTCTTCGCGTCTTACTTGACATTGTTGGAACATCTTTTATAGAAAGCAGAGTACTTTTAGAATTTATATTGAATATTGTTACCATATTGTATTGATAGATATTTCTGAAAGGTGTCTCATATTTTCTCATAATTGAAAAGGAATTAAATGTAATATAAATTATAAGGACCTTCGTATTTATATAAAATGAAATAATATACTAATAATAATAATTAAACAAATAAGTACGGCTATAAGTCAAAACGCAATTAACAGTACACTGATTATTAAGTGTTAAACTTTATAAATATACTAATTTTTTCTCTTACGGTACTTAAACTCGATTTTAATTTGACTAATTAATCTTATCTAATCTTAAATTTTACATTCATTCTATTATCGAATTATTATCTCTTACATTATTTTCTCCCACAAAAGATTACACTAAACACAATAAATTTCTCTTTTTTTTTTCTTGACTGAACGCGATTGTGTTTTACACCTTGGCCAATGTTTCCAAACGGAATCTCGGTACACACGGTAATCGCATAGCACTATTATAACGAGTTTCAAATGAGATTCCAATGTTTTGTTCCAGTCGTTGGGTATCGCTTTTAACGGCGATAAGAGGGAAATTCCTGTGGCTGAGCCGGTCACGACATCTTCCGAATAAAGCTCTATAATCTATATTAATAAAAATAGCGCATTTCTTTGATCTGAACCGAAACAACTTTTCTATTGGCTATTTCGACCGCCATTTCGACCCTAGTTGTCTGTAGTCCAATAAGCGCTTAGTATTACTGGTATATGATAAGGTTAGTAGGGCCAATATGGCGGACTTTTGCGCTACTTTTATTAATATAGAGCTTTACTTCCGAGAGGCAGAAAACGCGCGTTGCGGCGCTTCGCCGAGAAAAATTACACGCGCCTACAAAAGATTGTACGAATCCGAGAAAAAGAGAGGAAGAGAGAGAGAGAGAGAGAGAGAGAGAGAGAGAGAGAGAGAGAGAAGACGAAATGGAAAAGAAAGAAAGATGAGCATATACGTACGCGGTGCGCGTTACCGCGAGTCGTTTTCTCTAATTCCCCGTGATTGATGGCGATTGGTGGATTTTTGTCCTGCCTAGGTGATTACTGTAGGTAGACAGGCTGTGGCTTCAGGTATCTTAACCTATGAGCAACGTATCTGTGGAATACGTCGCGCGCGACGATGCGAGTGAGCCCGGGCGCGATCGTTACAACAAGAAAGAGAAGAGACGAGCAGGAAGATATTCGATAATAGCCACCGATTGCGTAAAACATCCTCCCCACGTGGCTCGTGGACGAGGTCCGCCAGGGTCCGCGCGATTGAGTCGTTGATGTGGAAACGCGCAACGGGCAAGCAGAGAAAAAGGAGTAAACGAGAAGGCGAGGAGAGAAGACAAGCGAGCAGACGGGACGCGAGCGAGCGTGTAACCGGCGTTTAATTTCACGCACGAGCCGCGATGTGTCATTACGACGATGGCGTACGTGATTCCGATGCATCAACTTCTTCAAGAGTTGGTATGTCCGTTTCTGTATAAGGATGGATTTATCGCTTTACATATTTAGGATACATTACATGTCGCGGACATATCACGAACACGATATTCTTTAAGATGTTATTATATTATGCGATATTTGAAATTCTTTTTTAAAATCACTAATATATCATCGTTGGATTTCTTTCGCTTTCTGGATGAGTTTTGTGAAACATATTGAATTTTCGAATTTTTGCATTGCTATTTGTATAATGAATAAGAACGGCAATCTTAATTTGATAGAGAAAATTGTAGAAGATTTAGAGAAATGGATATATTAAATTAACATAATTTTATGGATTCAAGAATAAATCAAATATAAATGCCTATATAATGCGTAAATAATATATATTTTTAAGATATAATTCGCAAACAATTGGAATGTACATACTAACGAAGTTAACTACGTTGTGAAGTTAAACGTTTCGATTCTGAATTGGAGTTCTCCTCATTACGGAAGTCAAGTACAGTTAAGTCAATTCGTACTTGACTTCCGCATTGAGGAAGATTCAAATCCAGAGTCGAAACGTTTGCAGTTATCATCGTTAATAGGTACATTTCAATTGTTTGCGAATTACATCTTATCGTTATATAAATATATTATTTGCGCACCAATAATCGCGAAGGCTCATGCAGTTTACTTATATTTGAAATAGATGTATATTATAATATTATATTATTGAAATAGATACATAAAAAAATACAAGCATATTATCTTACAATAAAATTGTTTTTTAATTTATTTTCTGTTAAATATAAAACGTTACGTCATTTATAGGGATGCTTTTTGTAATTATAATCAAGGCTATAACATAGAACAATTAATAAAATCATGAAATATGTAATACGAGCAATAGGAGTCGACGCTGGTTATCAATTAGCGCAATTTTTATGATACATATTTTATGTTGCATATTTCATGATTTTATTAATTGTTCTAATTAAAGGTGTCTGTAAAAACTTATTAGTTTTTTCGTTAATTTGTGATTTATCTATAATATAGACAAAATTAAAATTTTAATCATTGTCGCATTTCAGCCAAGTATAAATGAGTTCTTCTGCTGATATGACTATTTGTTTTTATTATTTAAAGATAATTAAACTACGCTTCTAATTATATTTGAAATTACGATTGAGTTTTGCAATTTAACCTAAAACGGTATCTAATACGTCATTAGTCATCAGATTGAGTATGATGATTCGTTTGCGCACATCGTTTGCGTTCGCAAAAATCTAACAAGAGATCACTGACAGCTCTTCAATAGTTCGCTTCGCTGAGCTGGCGGTCGTAATTCCATCCGCTCCATCCACCTATTCGTATCCGAGTCGAAAAATAAAAGCGATAACCGCCGCAGTCACCGCGACGATGCACGCGTAGTTCGTTCGCGTAGTTGGCCCTGCGCTCCTTATTTCGCCCGCTCGTGCACGTAATCCCTCTTAATTGCGCTGATATACGATTCGCCTGTAAACTTCAGGACGCTATTTCATTTGACGCCGTTAACGTTACGCAGTTATGATGCGAGACGAGATGAGACGAGACGATACGATGCGTGATGCGATGCGCGATCGTAAATTATCTCTTATCCTTCTTCGCGCATGCAGAACCTTTAGTTCTTCTCCGATGTACGGAGAATATTGGCGGAAAGAAAGTTGAAATTTCGCGCTTATAACCGATGATGTCGGAATTGCGTGTCTTGGAATTTAATCGGACATTTGGCGCCTTTAATGATCGATCGATCAATCGATTGATGATCAATTCGATTAGACGAGGTTAACTGTTATTGTTGTTTTCGTCTCGAGATTTCCGAGCGTATTTGTCGAAACGACAATCGTGAATTTTATTGAGGGAACCTCGCGAAGTCAAATTCTTATTTTATAATCGTAATGTAAGAATACCAGTATGTGTTATAAAATTTGTGGTCAATTTCTGATTGGTCACAAATTTTATAATTCATTATCATCACTGTCATTACTTTGAACAACTGCGCATTTATGGGAATAATATGTATCATGATTTGAAGTTATAGCTGAGTCTTATAATTATAATATATATCATGATTTTAATGAAATTTTGTAATATATGTACATATAGATTAAGGCCCGTATTCAGAACGCGCTTACAACGATGTTAGCACGCTAACGTACTATATTTTACGTCACGTATATTATAGAATTTCAGAGATAAAAGTGCGCTTTTATCGATAAAAGCGCGTTCTGAATACGGACCTATGTAAATAGATGAATGTGTGTTTAGAAGTTGATGCGAAAAAGATTTTAGGGGTAAAATCGTCCTTCGTAAACGTACGTAAAGATTACGTAAATAATAAATATTTGAAAGATATTGATCAATGTGGAAAGATGATTTTAGGGATGAAATCATTTTTTATAAATAAAGCGAGTTTTAACTCGATCCTCTCTCTCTTTTTTGTATCTCAAGAGCTTATTCAAGATATCAAAAAATATGTTTTATATAACAGTTTTATTATAAAATCATGTCTATTTATCCAATAATATTTTTTTGAATTTTAAAAACAATTTTTTTATTATGAAATTTTTGTAAAAAAAAATCATTTTTTGATATCTTGAATAATTAATTAAAACCGTCTTTTCACACTATTTAATATTTTCTAAATTCTTCCATTTATGTAACCTGTTTGTGTACAATGTTTCCATTAAAATCAGAATGTAACACTTCATGAGATTTCCTTGTTAGTTACTATAACATAGTTTAGGTATCATTTTTAATTTTGACGGTACAGCAATAAAACCTTCCAAGAATTTATTTATTTATTTTTTTTACAAACTATATTGGTTGCGAACCATAAAACGTTATCTACGATGCAAGCGAATTCAAAAATATGTGCTGGACCATTTAACGACTATCAATCTATCAATCTATCACGTATCATACATCACACTGTATTCGGACGGTTTGTATCTGAGTATCAAATATTCATTAGTAGCTATTTGTAATTCATTGAACACCATACGTTTCGTGCATATTTATTGAGCGGATCGATGTTTGTTCGTTATCTCTGATGGAGAAAAAAAGAATAATTATATGATGTTGATATTGATCACGAATTAGTTTACTTAGGGTGTACGATATTATAGATGAGAATGCCATTTAGTAATTAAAATTATTAGTGATGTATATATTAGGTATTTAATTACATCGCGAAATGGATACTCGACAGAGAGATGATCGACATCTCACTGACTTGTTCCTGTGAATTAATTAAAGACAGGAGAATGAGGTAGAATAAACAGAGTAATGAAATTGATAATTTTTAATCGAATTGCACGATATCGAGGATTATGCAATTATATATATGTGAATATATTTATATAATTGTTTGATGCTAAAGGAAGATAAATATAATACATAGAATGAATATATTTACTTCGCTTTAACAATCAACCTGATAAAGAGATTTTCCTCGGCAAAGTAGCCCGTATTTACGGTAAATAATTTACTTAATATTAAAGGATAAATTAATCCAAATAAATTTCTTAATATTTATGCATTACTGATGCATGACTGCAGTTAGCTGAACATAAAGAGGGACATGGTTGTTTATGAAAAGAATCTCATGTTAAGTACTAATGAAACATACAGAAATACGGCGTATATCGTTGATTTAGCGAATTTATAACTGTTTGTGATATTTTATCACCTATAAAAATCGTCAAGAATTTGATAGAAAATTCGCATCGTAACACTACACGGGAATCGTGCGTCATTCGTGTCACGCACAAATATGTTGTATCATCACACAAATCACATTCTTTTAAAAATAAAATCGCTGCTTAGTGATTTTGATTTCCATTAGAAAGAAATTAAACATTTCGATTATATGATATATGCCCGTTTTTACCAATAAGATCTAAGTCTTAGAACTAGAAAAGAATGAAGAGTTAGTTGAACCAAGATTAAAATTAAACTACATTAGTGAACACGGGCAATAGTCTGTCGGCTGAAATTGATTAAGGAAACTTTTAGCGATTTTTCGAAGGCGGTCACTCATTAAATTAACCACGTGTGCGAGAAGGTTCAGAAACGAATGAATTTCTAAAACGGTTGTTTAAAAGAATGTGCAAAAAGCGAGGTGAGGCAAGAGAGATGCAGAGGAAGGACCGACACATTATCAAGATGACTCTGCAAAATATAGTTGCGCGGTGCCGGCGGTGCTAGCGGAACTTCAGCGACAGCTGCGTTAGCCATAATCCGTCTATTTCTCGAGCTAGCTTTTGTGAAGCGGCGTATCGAATGATTTCGATTTCCTGATGCGCAGTCGGTATGTCTCCCGGCGAGAACGAAAGCTCGAAGGCAAGACGCCTGGATTGATTGAAGTCTGCAAACAGAATATTTCTATAATAAACACCATACTGACAATGGAGAGAAAAATATTTAGTATTTGTAATTATAATTGTACGGTAAAATAATTATGGCCAGGGGCTTCCTTTTTATAGTTATTATGGCTATAATATTAGTAATTGCAATTATATTTATAGTTTAAAAAATGTATAATTGGTACTGAAAATGGCTATAAATTATAATTAAATTATAGGAATTGCAGTCATTATTTTCTCTCAGTGTGAATATAACTTATACGACAAGTTAATCTTTTATTAAGATAATTTTCTATTTTACATTTTAAACGAAAAGAGAGTCTCTTCTTCAAGAAAGGATTACATATAATGTCTGAAAATTGAAGCGAAATCGAATCATTGATCATTATCGGAAGTTTAGCCATGGAATAATTCTAAATTATTTTGTATATTCTAGAAAATTGTAAACAATGATAAACAAAATTGAATAAAGCAGTAAAGCAGTTTGCAGAACAAGATATGTATATAATTCACACCAAAAGTATAATTATTTAAGCACTAATGATCTAGCTTAGACCATTGAGACTTAGTTACTTACACTGAAAGAAAAGATTAGTTACTGCAACAATTTAGATAGTAAAATATGGCATAGTATTCTTATATGACTGCAGCAACTAGTTTTTGGTTGTAATCAAAATTATTTGTATCAAAATTATATACTGACATTACGGATAGGCTAACACAACTAAAAATTTGCTGCTACAACTAAAAACTGGTTGCTGCAGTCATATAAAAATACTATGCCATATTTTACTATCTAAATTGTTGCAGCAACTAATCTTTTCTTTCAGTGTAGTTATGTATCTATTCACATTTGCAGTCTCAAGACACTTTGTTTAAGCCGATAAAGTTCTTATCGAATCATTACGTAAGTAAATTGAGAACATATGAGCACATAATGCTGATAATGATGACTTGCGAAAAAAATTACATGATTCTTCTTATACATATAGTACTGTGGTGCGGCGTTAACTGGCTCTTAGGAAAATACACCATATATTCGACGCGAAAGACGTGTACTTCTCTCATTACGCATTTAATACGAAGTTCCTTAAGCCTTAAAGAGTGCCCCACGATGCGAGGGGCGGGACTCGCCTCGTACGCCATAAATGATTTTATAACCGATTTAATTACAGGTGTTGCGTGCGACTTTTTTTTACCGGTCTTTTTCTTACGCAGCCCACCATCGTGTCTGGAAGTGCTTTCTCTCTTTCTCTTCCAAGTCTATGCTCTCGTTGATTTTATGTTATTCGTACGCATGTGACGTACATTAAGAACGAGCCTGACCTCGCAAACTTTGTTAGCACGCGAACGAGCAAAAAGCGATTACACCGTTCGTTTTCCCCGCATAAAATATTCGCAACGTACGGTGACGCGAATCCACTTTTCAACATTCTGGTCTGAACATTCTGTCAGAAGTGAAACTGTCTAGGTGAAACTGGAGAAACTTTAGTTTGAAAAAAGAATAAGTAATAAAGTCTAGAAGGAGGAAAAGAAATATAAGAGACAGCAAAGAATAAGAATTTGTTCCAGAAATATTTTTTTTATAAAATTACCAAATATTTTAATCTTAATTTGTTAAGATTATGGAAAATCTCGATATTCTTCGAGAAATGATATATATGAACATATTTTTTCAATATCTCTCTGTGTACGTAATGTTTCTACTAAATCTGTAATATTATTCCTTATATGGACAAATTGCCATCCGCCGCTATATCCTGTTCGGATTTATTCGCGGAGCTAGAAATTTGCGCGAAGTAATGAGACACCTGACGCTTCTCGTTTCTTGTCTGACATCTTGGGGAGAAAGCTGCTAATCGTTAATATCTTACAACAAAAATAATTGATGAATTTGTTGGCGCAAATCGGACTCACATATGGCGATAAATTTCTCTGCATCCATGTGTCGTTAATATACCGAATGATGCGTGCCATAAATTGACGTTATCCTGGCTTTTGTGGGTAATTTTTTAAATTTATGCTCCTTAGCATTTAGAAGAAATGTAATTCTATGACTTTTTGCCATATGAAATGAAATACTATTTTGACACGTGAAACATGTTGGGTAGAGAAGTTATTAATGAGAGAAAAGCTATTAGAAATTATTAAATATTCAGGTGATAAAAAAGTCTGTAAGAAAGCTCATCATTTTTTAAATATTCTTCTGAATTATGAATCAATGAAAGCAACCGTTTCAAGTAAATTACTGTATAGCGCCGTTCAGGTTACGGGAAATCTCTTATCGATCCCACGCGGAGCAGAGACGCTGACGGCTACCTGTCGTCCGCGATGTACCTTGCGGAGCGGATCCGGACGGTCAGTGCGGCCGTGCACCGAAGACCCGAGGGCGAAGTCGAAGTCGCCTCGCCGCGCGTCGTGCAGCAACCGTGTACCGAGGCCGGTTGGTCCGATCGCTGATATCTCAAATAGACACGTTAACGTAGGCTCTCTGCTATAAGCCTAAGGGCGTCCACGAGGATCGACCGATGTTCTCCGGTACCTTGTAGTACCCTGTAAAGCCAAGTCTTGGGGCCCCTTTCGCATCTTCTCTTTCTCTCCGTCTCGCTCCTGCCTTCGTTGCACCTCGACTGTCGTGGTGCGCCTCGCCGGTGGTTGTGTGCTTGCAGCGCGCGGCTGTGCGACCTACCGTTATCCGGTTAACGAGCTACCACCGCTATATACACCGTCCGCTCGACCAGGCATTGCGCATGCACGAAATGTATACGTGGGAACCGGAATTGGTGAGCGGTAAGAGTAAGTGAGCCTAGGGACCCTGAGGAGAGCCGCGCACATCCTCCCGCCGCTGAGAAAGGACGAAGGTCTCGCCGCGATCGCGACAGCGCGCGGCTCCACTACTCCTGTAGATTGCGAAAGGTAGCTGATTCACTGCGTGGGTCATTAGACCGCCCCGCGAACCACCTTGTCGCGACTGATCATCGATCAGCCCTTTACATTATTTTTTTGTTCATCCCACGGTTGTTAATAAATCCACTAGCGGTGATTTTTTTATTATTGCTATGCGAAAATTTCGCAATTTGCAGTAACCATTACATTGTGCGTTTCATTGACAATTAAGTGTTATTAACAATTATATTTTTCCGTATGGTTACTTAACGTTCCGTTGAACACAAACAGTAATTTTCTACTTAACAATGTTGTGTTAACTATTATGTACAACATGTGTTGCAGTATATTGATATTGCTGAGTAGGAAATTATAATGTTAATGTAATGTTAGTTTATATTTAGCGGGGTGTTAAATACAATACTTAATTTTTAATTTAAAATCTTTCATTAGATAAATAAAACTTAAATCTATTATATTTACTATCAAGTTTTTAATTGTTAATGTGTCTATAAAGATCATTTTAAACAAAAGAAATACGAATAAGCAATAAAGACCAAGTAAATGCTAGGAGAAAGAATGGAAATCAATGTTTTCTTATGTAATTATTTATCTGGTGTTGATGATCGAAGACACGTCGCGTCGTCTGGGAATGCAACAAGCAGCCAAATTTTTGTACGCCTCGTTGCGCGGATTATCATACAGATTTGTTATCTCACGCGAGAACGCAAGAATTCCTAAGATCGTAAGCTTATCAACGGCAGCGTCGTTTGTGCGATTATAACGTGAACTTCGTAACGAATGGGATATAAACATATAAACGTGGGAATTGGACTCGGTAATGGACGGAACGAGAGGCCAGCACTTCAAAAAGACCTACGGTTGAGAAAGAACATCTCTCAATCGTCTTTCTCGTGTTGTAGATTAAGTTTTAATGACGTTACTTAAAGCGCGATCTTACATGAAAGGAATGGATTTTCCTGAAGTATCTAAAAATTTATTTAAATAATTATGTAGGAAGGATAATGAGCAATACTGCAAAAAGTTTTGACATTTTAACAATCAGCTTGAGTATTTATTCAATGAGTTATTGATAGAATAACTAAGGAACGTCTCAAGAGACCTGTCCACTACTATCTCAGATTGGACATCAAAAATGAGAAAATATACAATAAAAATTCTTGCAAAATATATATATTCAAATTTATATATTAAAAAAAATATGTTTTAGTAAAACAGCAATTGCAATCGATAAACAATAAAATAAAAATACCAAATTTCGATGGTTGTTGCATTCTCAAACGATATGACCTGTCTTCGATCAACATCCGATAAATAATTGCATAACAAAATAATTATTTTTATTATTTCTCCTACCATTTACAATCATATTTCTTTTGTTTAAAAAGAACTTTATAGACATATTAACAATTAAAAACTTAATAGTAAATATAATCCTACATAATTATTTTGATCATCCAACAAAACTGTTTTTAGATTTGTATTTAAAATAAGTATCTAAATATTTAGACTTTAGATACTTCAGCAAAATCCTTTCTGTGTTTACATTCCGCCGCCGCTTTGGAAAATGGAATTAAAATGATTTCTTACAATTTATTACGCTTTATTTTCACACACACGTTACTCATTGTTATTATTGTTTTCTGTTTCAGGTAAGTCTACGATAAAACGCTATAATACCTAGGCCGTTTCAACGCGCGAGGTAAGTCACATGACCTCGCGTACTTCATTTTGCTTTCGATTTAATAAAACAAGCAAGATCCTTTCGCCGCGAAGAAAGCCATCACGCTCCTCTCCTTCGTATCAGAAAAATCTACCGACCATCATCGTGTAGGAAAACGAGTAACGTTCTTGGAAAATTTAAGATTGCATACTGTCAGATCGCGATAACGCATCTTACGATCTCGCGTGCGTATCAGCAACGTGTGCGTTACGATCCATAAGTTATTGATAGAATAACTAAGGGAAACGTCATTGTCTTAAATATATAAGACTTCTGTTCACTCATCACTACTATTATCTCAGATTGTGACATTAAAAGTGAGAAAATACACAGTAAAAATTTTTGCAAAATATATTCAAATAAAAATATTTTTCAATAAAGCAATAATTTGCAATCGGTAGAATAGACTCATAAAATATATCGAAAGCTGTCTTCTTGTTTTGGAAAAATTAAATCATATTTATTTTTATACATTAATTTGACATTTTGTCATAGCTATTAGCATAATTTGTTTTGTTTTAGGTTATACGTAACTCATATTTTTAGAATATGGTATTTACTAAACTACTTAAAGAATCAAAAGGAGATTTTTCGATATTTTACATTGATTCTATTGATTATAAATGTTGTTTTATTTTCATTTTAACATATTTTCATTTTAATATATTTTGTAATAAATTTTTGTATATTAAACAAACTGCAGAGGTATGAGATTAGAAAATTGGGAATTTCTAATTACACCAATTTATATTCCGCATTTGAATGCTAATGATAAAAAAAGGAAACGAATTTCAAACGCTCTTCCCAATTGGAGATTTCTTTATAATTTCCTCCGTCAAGATAATCTCGTCTCCCTCTGTTTATTTCTCTTGCGCCGACCTTACACGTGCAGGATATGCACCAATCTGTGCATCTCGCTTCGTTCCCGCGGATTAGCGAGCAGCGGCGACGGCGTGGCATTATGTTCCGCGATTCCTGTCCGTTCTTCCCTTCACGTCGTATACATGCGGCCGTCGGTGTGTCAGCGTCTAACTCGCTATGCATCTGATAGTGACCGACTCACGCCCGTAGATTGCCTGTAGATCCAAAACGCTGATTTAGTTTTCTCGTGGACGAATTAAAACGTCACTACCGCCGACGAGTTATCGAATTGTGACAGACCAATGTAAAGTTAAAGCGAAAGCATACTTCGATTATTATTATTATTTGAGGCATAACATACACAGTAGAAAATTTGTATTACGTTTAATACATTTTTATGTCTCAAACTCAAACAATTCGTCTAAATTTTTGTGTCAATTTAACACAAAATGAATATGTAACACAAACATCAGGTGTACAGTCATCTTTTATTTATTTATCTTAAAATTTATATTTTAAAATTATTTTTAAAGTTATTTTTATGATATTTGTTTACTTATTCACAAACTGTATTTTTAATACTGAAGAAGTGTTTATAACATTTTTGTATTTATATCAAACCGATCCTTGTTAAAAGGATTTTTATGTCAAATTTTCAACATTCCGGAGAATTAGTTTAACATAATCATATTTTGTTAAAAATTCAATACAAAGATTTTAATAAGGACCGGTTTTAACATAAATATAAAAGTGTTAAATGCTTTTTTTTTAACACAAATTCGAACTATAAAAACACTTCTAAAAAATGGTTTCTTCCTGTGTGAACAAAATTTATATCGATAACATAATTCGATAATAAAACAATTGATTTTCGACGCATTGTGACAACAATGGATGATACCGTCACAAAAGAAACTGATTATATCTTTCATTATATAATTATATTCCGCGATATTGATTACATGCGATGATCGGGCCACATGTAGCAGCCACGAAAATATTCACGATCGAGGAAGTCGATATTGTCATTGTTTGAAGAATTTCACGTGAGAATGTCAAGACTTTTCGCTGAAAATGTGGCCGCATAGAAGACGCAATTTCCATTATCACTCATTACGTTCCGACCTTCTCCGTATGCCGAACGCCGATGGCCTCGTCGAATCGCCGCGCGCCGGGGCCGATCGGGGAAAATCATTGTTGAACAACCGGGCGGAAACGTTGCAATTACCGAGGGGCAACATCGGGATGATTACACCTTGTATTCAGCGATGTATCAACGAATTACACGCCACGCGTGTTTGTTTGTCGAACACGCGAACATTAATCCAATAATCGGATGTCTTTCTTATTCAATTTCTCAATTCCCCATATCCGCTTTGTGTAATTCCAGCGAAACTCTAAAGCGGAAACGTGGAAATCCTTTCTCTCAATTCGTCCGCAATGTTAGAGTTAACCAGCTGTTGATTTTTTGAAAAATTAGATTCAAGAAAAGTAATATTACTTTTATCGTGCAATAATGTATTTCGGAGCTACAAATAAAAAAGTGCTTTAATGTTATCGCTTCCTCATTTCAAAAGTGACACAACTAAAAGAATTTTCGAGTTATTATCATGAATGAGATTAAGTAATCATGGCTCATCAAAAGTGAACTAACTTAACTTCATAAAAAAAATTGTTAAAATCGTCTCAATTTAAAAAGGATGATTTTTAAAAAATTACCAATGTCACGATTCAAAAGGACGGTTTTTAAGGGTAATATTAAAATAACAAAAATGACATTTGATTATGTTAAGAATATATTCTTCTTATCGATATAGTTTAATTAGTCAATAATTTCAAGTTGAAAAAGTGTCAAGTTGAAAAATAATTTTTTCTTTTTCTGTAGGAAATTTAAATTTTTTAATTGTGTCGTTTTAAAGTAGAAGCGCGAGATATGTTACGCTAAAAAATTAAGGGATCACCTATTCTGCACTTCAAAAACTAGACAATTTTCAAGAGAGTGTAACTATAAAAAAATGATTATAATGAAATAATTTAAAAAGCATTTTAAAGCTTGAGGTTTTCAGATCAATATTTCAGATAACGATTTAATTTATTTGTCATGAAGTTACATGGAAATGGAAATCCATCAAATTTCAAAATTTTTTATAAATTTTTATGATCAAAATTCTATACATACTCTTTAAATTCTCTGGAGTGGAATCTTACTCTAAAGAGTGAAAACTAATCAATTTTCTATTTTTAAGAGTGAAATTTTACCTGTCAAAGTAGGATTCACTTTAAAAGTTTTAGAGAGTATTCATTTACGTTCAGTTACATTTCCAAAGTTACCGTATTGTTTGCAGTTCTTCAGATCGTTGAATATTCTTTGTGTAAACGTTCGCTCGGAACGATTTTTCATGGCTTGTGTCAGCGATTAATGATAATGCAACGTTTGAGTCACACGAAAGAACGACGCCGCGCGTCACACAATCCCGTTAACGTCACAATAATTCACAACGTCGACAAAGAGTCGTTCGGCGTGACGTTTTTACGCGGCGTGAAAGAAAATCCGAGAGATTCCTCAAGTTGTCTCCGCGAGACGCGTCTTGTAAGCGATCATCGGCTCGCGCACGCGAGTCTATCTCTCGTCGATCGGATCGGCGGTGATAGATCGCTTCGTGAATCGCTGGGACTCGTCGCTCTCTACTGGTGCAACCTGCTTACGTGAGACGACATGTCCAATATTATTTTCCTATTTATAATACCGGTCGCGCGCTGTCGCGATTAGTATCTTCGTTCCCCGATGTTTCTGCCCCGCGGAGAGCGAGATGATAAGTATCGAATTCCTGCGACTAAAGATGTTTCACTTAACTATATTCCCGCATCGAAGTTCTTTCAAATGCTGGGGAAAGTACATTTCACTGAAACGAAAGTAATATAATTTTGCCTTGTATTTTTTATAGATGTTATATGAAGTTTGCATTTTTTAAAAAGATTAATTCTTTAAAAAACAACTTTCGTTAAAAATAATTAATAGGTCGAAAATTATTTTATTTGATGGTATTATTTAAATTCTTTGAAGTTGAATCTAACTCCAAAGAGTGAAAATTGAGCTGGTCTTGAAAAAAAGACTCAATTTTCAATTTTTAAGAGTAAGTTCACTGTACAGAGTGAGATTAAAAAATTTTAGAGAGAATATATATTCTAGTTTTCTGATTATTTTTTATTTAACGATTGTGCTTAATCTTTTATGTTTTATTTTTCAATAAATTCTTTTAATCACGGTTATGTTACTTGAATAGAGATAAAATATTTTTACGAAAATACAAGTTTGACTATCCTAGCATTATCGCTTCCTTTTTAGCGTTTACCTTTTCGCGACTAAAAGTCGCGTAGTAAATTTGCAACAACGTATAACGAAGTCTACAACCTTTGACCTCTCTTCCTCATGCATAAGCGTTAATATATTGTGTATTTCGTGTAGTCGTATTGCGCGGTAATTGCGGATATGTCCTGCGAGCTAATGCAGAGATATGACACCTATGCTTATATTTTTTCCTTCGCATATGTTTATTTTAAACAAGTCCCATTTGAAGATTCTTTCATATCTGATTGAAGCTTCCCTGCTGACAAAATCGCATGTGTGAAGAAGAATTTTCCACTGATCAATATTACAATAACGATAAAATCACTAATTAACTATTTGACTTTGAGTTTCTATATTTTACTTGATCATATTGTACATATGATATTATATTTGAAAATGCAGTGAAATCCATAAGTAGAAGAAACGTCTGCTTTCTAATGAAAAGAAATTTTACCAAGAATATATTGTAGAATTTATTTATATTGTAACATTCTTTTTTTTATGAAATACATAAAATATAAAATTAAAGAATAAAGGATATTCTTTTCATGCCACTATATATAAAAGTAGAAATATTTATTTATCTTCTTTATATTGTAACATTCTTTTCTTTATGCTATTAAGATAAATTGGCTTTTAAAAAGGATAGTTAAAAAAGGATATTACCAAGTAACTGACGTTTTCTTCTACTTAGGTACTTCAACTGCCTTACGTTCGAATTCTTGCTCGTAGAATAGGATCTGTTCTACGATCATTAACGTAATCTCCGCTTCGCGTCCTGACGGCAATGTTTCTTGCCGAAGAAGATCTACGATCAACAAATGAATAACAAGCACAGGAGGAACACGAAAAATCGGCGCGGTGAGAAAACGAGGAAGATTCCCGCGTACATAGGTATCGATGGAGGCGCGATCGTAGTAAAGCCAGCGATATAATCCTCGCTGGTATCACCAGCGACCGGGACCATATTCGCGCCGGCGAAATAACGGTCAAGATCAACTTACTCCCCTTCCCCGGACGGGATTCGAAGGTTTGATTCCGTGATACTGACAAACCTATTCGATTGCCTTATAGCGAGCGGAACAAATGGCAATATATTGCGGTGGTTAGGAGGGATCTCTTCGTCAGGTTCCCATAGAAAACCGGGAAGGAAGGGAAGAGAGATCGAGACGTAGAAGAGGAAGAAGGAGTAGAAGCAGAGCCTCCGGACCAGGTTGCAACACATTCTCCCACGCGGTGGTGGCTTGTTCGATCGCGGTCCGCTACGGCTTCAACAGCGGATCGACATCTCCGAAGATGCCGATATACCGTGGTCGAGCACGGTGCTACAATTATCAGTTATCGGCATTCGACCGATCTAACACGTCGGCGAGGCGAAGCGCGCTCAACAAGTCGCCCACGTCAGTTAAACCTCCCGCCGTTCAATTTTACTCTTAAACGGGAACATTTACTTTTCGACGAGCTATTTTAGTTTTTTTCATCAAGTGAACGGAAACTGTCATGTTGTGAGTTTGTTGATCAAATCATTTATTTTGAGAATAATTGTTCCAAATCTAACCGTCTTTTGAAACAATCGAGTCAAATATCGATCTCCTAAATAAGTACTAGAAATATCTATGAATGAAAACAGAATAATCTGTATCTAATGATTTTATATGTGGAGGGCAAGAAATAAATGTTAATTTTTCACAAAAAGATTGGTTAAAAACTAACTCTTTTTGCTTAGAAAAATCGATTTTTTGCAAAAAAATGGCGATTAGAAATAAGCCCTCTTGGTTTTGAAAATCGATTTTTAGAGAAATATCCCCTACTAATTATTTGCGCCAAAACATACAAAATTTATTTATTAAGCTATTATTCTACGTATATATAACGCCGTGTAATTTCATATTTTGTAATTAAAACATATCTTTAAATTCTGAAATTTGTATCTGTAGGCCGTTTACAATTTATCATCGTATCCACTTTCACTTCTATAATAAGCGTTTTAAGAAGTTGGCATTAAAAGAGCAAAAATTTATATTGTCACGTTTAAAAATATATTTTTCTTATATTTTTTTATATCGTTTCAAATTTACTTTCTTTCGCACAGCTTAGAAATAAAAAAAAAACAATAATACATATTATTTGCTTGGAATTGATATTCAAATGCATGGAATATATTACAGAATTCGAGTCGTAATCTTCTCTGTGAAATCTAAAAATCTGTAGCCACAGTTGTTTGCCGAAATCCGAAAGCGCGGTCCAGATACGATAGACGTTCGTTCGTGCCCGCGTATATCGGTGCAGCATAGACGACTAACGGGGATTTATGGTGCCCAGATGGTGTAGCTACTGAAGTAGCTGCTCGTAGGGAAGCCTCCGGGCGATCGGTCGCGAGTTGCGAGCGGAAGGGTTGAGGAAGGCGCGCGGCGGAGATGCAGAGAAAG
>NW_017296157.1:4212610-4351058 GCF_001594075.2 Trachymyrmex cornetzi | reverse complement strand
AGAGAGAGAGAGAGAGAGAGAGAGAGAGAGAGAGAGAGAGAGAGAGAGAGACAGAGCGAGTGTATGCACGAAGATGTTATCTATTCGCTGGGGCGGAACATCGAGGGTGGTGGCTCGCAGCGCAGTAGTTTATACTTACTCGCACTTACTTTACTAGCTGCTAGCCGTACGAGATACCGCGATAACATCTGACGTATGGGGGTCGGCCGCGTTATAAAGACGTGACGATGCGCGATAACGAGGCATAAGGAACGACGGATTATTAATTTCGCGTCGCCGGCCGGCTGTTCTACGCGCTTGCGACGCGACGACGCTCACTATCCGCTATTTTCCGTAGAGCGGTACTTGTCGCAGTATGTCGCGTTTGTGTCGTGACTTGTAAAAGCTGTCAGCCGTTACCAGCAGAAAAATCACTTGCTTTTATGACAAAAGAATTTCGATATTAGAAATTATGTGCGTATGAAAATGTGTGCGCAGGGATATTTGAGAGATTTAAAATATGCTACGTTCTGAAAAATGTCGGTATGGACTTAACATCATGTGATATTTTATATGTATACTTAATTCTCAGTGAATTAGTGTTAATATTGACATCAACACATGATGTGGATTTAACATGGGTTTCCAATCTACATTATGATATAAAAAAATGCCAGAGGTTACAAATTCATATCATATATTGGTGTTGATATTAATACTAACACAGTGAAAATTATATAAACATCGCGCATGATATTAAATTTACATCGATATTTATTAAAGTCTAGGTACAAGAAATAATACTGCTGCAATAATGATATAACTTAAAAATTGTTTGCTTGCAAAAAGGAACGGAAACGTAAAGAATAAAAATATTTTTTAAAAAGAACATAATATTATTCCTCTATAATTGATTATTACTTATTCTAAAATTCTATTTTAAAATTAATATTACGAAATTTTAATAATTCAAAGCATTTAAATTTATTTTTGGAAAAACTTTGTTTTTTGAGTTATTGTAGCAAATGAATAACATAATTTTTTACACATTAATTGGAAAATATTCATTAATTTATTTATTATTAACAAGTCGTTAGGAACCTTTAAGGTATGATTCTCTCCGAATGAGATAGATGTTTCATGTTCCACACGAAATTACACTGAAAAAAATGGTTGTATTTATCATAATTTAACTATAATTGATAGTTTTTTTATGCCAACTACATATTTTTTAAATAAAACTAATTATTATTACTAATATAATTATTATTACTAATAATACTTTTGAGGCTTCCACAAATATTCAGAAAAGCTACGCGGGGTTTGCGAGTTATCTCCATATCTTGATACATCGTTAAATGCATCAAGACACAAGGGAAACTCATCGAAGAGAATCATAAAGTTTATCAAAAACGTCCCTGGTGACTTGCTAATAATGAATAAATAAATGTTTTCCAATTAGTGGTGTGTCTGTCCGTGTTGAAAACTGTTATAAATTACAGCATATCTTCTGTTATAACTATGTTATAACAGTAATAATTATAAAAACAGAAAGCTAACCATAACTATTTCACCATGCAATTACAGTCACAAATACCAAACGCTTTTCTCTCAGTACATGCGAATCGTAAAATTGTTATCACCTCGCGTCACTTGACGCGACATTGGCGTTCGCAAAACCTTTTGTAGCAAAAAGTCTCTATTATCCGTCTCTGAAGTATAAAATTATGAAACTGAGTAAGAGAGTGCGCTGACGGCGTTAAAAGTGGAGCACGCGAACGAGAACAAGGTGTTGTCCGTGTCCGCGACATGGCGAATAAATCTCGCCAGAGTTTCTGTCACCGTTGGCGCACAATAGCGAGGAAATAGAGTCGCATAAGCGCGGCTTTCCCATACGATCCAGCTCATCGAGTCACCTGCTAGTTACCCAACCATATTGCCACCATCGACTGCACTCGCCATAAACATCGATTTCGATCGGTTGTCGTAACGGGCGGCACGTCGGAGTCCGTGACAAATCGCAAAGTGCATCTAAACTACTCGCTGCAAATCGGTGCATATTCCTGTATGCCATGCGGACGACGCGGATATATTCGACTGCGCCACCGTTGCTCCATACTATCGAGAGAACAGGTATTTCTGTCGTTTCAGGATGTTTGGCATGCAAATGCAATTTAGAGCAGCAGATGCGGTAAATGTTATTACCCCAAAAGAAGTGTTCAATGGGCATAACGTTTCGGATAATAATTCAATGTTCCGGTCATAGCGTTCTAAAATTATAGATGTGTATGTCCAGAATTACGAGCAAAAAGAATAGAGCGTAATTTATTACTACTATACAGTAATAAATAATAGAGAGTGAGGGAGGAAAAAGGAGTGTAATACTAATAAGCTATTTTACACTTTTTTGTGCTTGATTACTCTTCATTCCTTGTGTGGTATTCCAGGATATTTCAACTTTATAAATTCGTTAAATATTGAGTGCGTGCTATTTGTATGCATACATTATTATATTTAGTGTAATCGTTCCACAATTAAAAATGTTTTTGCATTTATCTTTATTTAAAGCAAGCCTGTCCAATTTAAATTTCGGAGCCAAAACGCAAAGCCATCGACGCAAAATAATTCAACGTGAATACGATTTTAGCAACTATAAAGTGTTGATAAACGTGACTCAGATGCGTATTGACACTTTACAGTCCCCGAAATCTTATCTACATTGAATTTTTTTACGTCGATGGTTTTGCGTTTTGGTTCCGGAGTTCAAATTGAACAGACCTGATCTAAAGGATGTATAAAATATTAATCTTTATTTAATTGTAAATTATCAAAGAAAAAGTTGAGATATAACATTCAAGTGTCAGCCCCACGCGGAATATCCCATGGAAATGATTGAGTTAAAAAAACTATGCTAGCTATATATTATTCATAATACTGGTTAATGCTCTTCCCTTAAATATACGAGTTTACTATATGGATGTAAAAATAAAAATAGGGGCACGAGAGCGCGATTGAATAAAAATATGTTGTAAGTATTCGCAATCGAGGGTATGATAGTAGATATGTGAGACGATAAAAATTGTACACGCGCCGTCCTTTCGATTTCCGCAAGCTCGCAGCCCGCCGTGCCACACGATTCCCGAGCACTGCATCAGAATGCAGTTTAGTCTTTCGAAGACAACAGAATACGCGAGGGTTGACAGCGCAAAAATAATGAATTATACGCCGTGGGTCCCGCGATACGTTCGCCGCACGTTGCACGCGTTGCACGCGTTGCACCTCGAGATTAATCCGTCGTGGCTTCCATTCTCTTTCTGTCGATTCTCTCAACCCACGGCGGACGCTTGATAGATCTACGTCGTGCTGGGTGACGTTTGAGTTATGCACTGATTCGGTCGTGGATGAAATAAGAACCGTCAAGCCGGGCATTGGTAATGGCACGAAATCAAGAAGTATAAACAACGGACGGTGTTTTATGTGCCGGCACCGTTATTATTTAGATTAGAAATTATTAAAGCAATTTTGTATTAATTGTTACACTAAAGATACAGATGTTACTATATATTATTACCGTAGTTATTTCAAGTTACAAATTCTTTGTCGAATCTAAATTCCACTTCTTAATCCTCCGGGACTTGGTTATAAATCTCTTTGTTAAAAATATCAATTCAATTTTCTTTATTACATCTCCACATTTGAATGATTCTTATTAAAATGTATGTATTTATTCTTTTTTATATGCGTTATATAATTATGGTTCCTTGAAATTAACACTTACCGTACCATCTACAATTTGGTGCCTCATCCATACCATCAAGGGTCACTTCAAATCTCTTCGTTTTTTCACCTCTTCAAAATAATTTAAAAAATCTCTAAAAATTCACCAACATACTTTCAACTTTCTAGAATAAATATTGACTCTTTATTTTGGAAAATAATAAAATGTGTAGTATAGTTTATAATTACCGAAAGACTCCAAGAAACTTGCACGAACAGGAATCGCTCGGTCACTAGTTACCCATATTAGTACGGTAAGGGTTAATATTTTTTATAACATAAATTATAAATGGATATTACAGACCCAGTGTCAGTAATTGTGTCACAGATTTTGGCATCAGTTTCAAAAGGTGAGATTAATATTAGATGTGAATCGAGAAAAATTTCTGATTGAAAATGAATAAACTACAAAATTCTAATCATATCAATCAGAATTATAGTTGTCTTTACTAAAATTATATATAGTACTAAAAAAAAATTATAATAGATTCAATCACAGAAAATTTTTATTTGTTTATTTTTAATCAGAATTCCAATTAATAAAACAGAATCTTTTTCCAATGTGACTTTAATTCAACCTGACGCTCTGAAATGTTGGAATTTTCTTGTAGGCAATTGCAATCCATATAATTTTTGTCGTATTGTAATTTGTTATAAATGTCGTTTCTCCTTACTTCTGCATCAAAAGCTAGACAGACTGCTTGTTCGTACTGACGGGACGGCGGGCAAGAACTCTCGTCGAAATTGAAACACAAATCATATGTCACGCCTAGTCCGATTTCCGCGAACGTTCCCGACTTTCTCGGCACGCGGTGGGCTTGTGTGCTAGATAGGGGGAAGGAACGACAGAAGGAAAAAGCGCGGAAAATGTAGGCGAGTCAATCACGAGATTGCATACCGGTGCGTCGCGCAGGCGGCGTCTACTTTTTCATCTTCTCGAGATCCGAGAGCGCGGGCACTCCTGTTTACGAGAAGACACACGCGGCATGGCGTGCGCGATGTGTCGCGTTGCGCGTGTATTAGATAAAAAAATTGGAGCAAATTGCGCGGCGTACACGGTACAATAACACGCCTCGTGTTGACGATGAAACCCGCGGCGCGCTAAATGTTAATACGACGGTGACTATCGAGCGCCGAGCCCTTACCAAGCATTCATATATAAATGTCAATGAATCGCTTTTGATTATACCCGGTGTTTTGTCGATGTTACATTAAACGTTAATGATGTCTTTTACAAATATGAAGTCTGCTCTTTTTAGACACATAATCTGCATAAACTCGATCGTGTGAATAACTTATTTTTCAATGTTTTTTTAATGGAACGTTTTGTGCTTTTATTTATGTCTATATTTCTACCGATCGACTTTAATCTCGGTTTAATTTACTTTTTGTCTTTTCCTAGTTCTACGAATTAGAAAAAGATAAATAATGAATTAGACTAAAATTGAGTTAATCTATATAAAAACGATCATTAATTTGTTAATCTTAGTAAGTTCTTTAAACTTTATTTGCAAACAGAATTATTTGCAAAAATCATTCAAAGAATCATGCTTAAATTGTTGCAAGTCGGTAGAGCATAAAAACTCTCTTAACCCTTTGTATAAAACATATATTTTTACTTATTCTGTAGGTATTCTGGGTCTTTTTTGTTCAGTCTAAATTTTTTTACTATGTTCTAGGCTTTCAAAAAATCTAGAAAAATTAAAGATTATTTTTCGACATCTCTGTTACATTGTCAAATAGTTACTTAACTTAAATGTTAAAACCTTTTTTTTTTTATTAAAAATTGAAATTTGAAAATCAAAAGAGACTCTGTGTGCTTACGAAGGTTTACCATAGGTACAAAAGATGACATCAAAACACGTATAAATTATAGATAACGATCTGAGTACACATTCGAGAAAGAACTACATTTACATAATATTATTTATGCAGAATATAGTGAAACTATATACAACATAGAACTGGATCTTAAAATGAATGATTTTCGTTTTAAATATAAAAATAATTCTTTAAGTTTTAATTTCGTGTTCTTTACATAATATATATCATGCATAATTGATATTAAGAATATTATTCAGCATATTAATCATCAAATTCAATTATATTTAATTTAATAATTTGCTATATTTTCTTATCTTTCTGTGTCAAGCGTCAAGCTTCCGTGGGCTCGACGAATCGCTGTTCGATCACGTCATCGGAGATTCTTAAGCCTTGTATGTGTGTATTGCATTTTGCCTTTATTAAAATGGAGCCGATAACATCGGTGCATCGGCATTTAATTCTCTTTTCTCTGCGGGCTGCAGCGCGCGTGTTCGAGAATTATTTGAAAGGTACCGTACGAGCAGGTATGAACCTTTCTTTGCCGCACGCGTGCATTCCGGCCATGCCGCGCGATCGATTTATTAATTTATTTATTCTCAGCACGAACTCCGCCGTTGGTGAAGCGAGCAACTTTTTTTTCTAGGCTACCCGCGGTTAGGCCGTGGATACGACGGGTAAGAACAATTACGAAAGAAAGGCGAATTCTTGAAGGACGCCTTACGGAGCTGCATAATGTTGCGTGTCAATAAACAAGATCGCGATCGCGTCAGAAAAATTCCATATATTCGAATAACATGAGACAGCAGCATATCACGTTTTATTTTTGCTTTTTATTCTCCAGCGATTGATGCGCTTTAAAAGATTTAAAAAAAATTAAATAATTTTTATCAAATTATTTAATTATGAACGATATTATTTCCTTATTTCAAAAGTGACACAACTAAAAAAAAGTGATTTTCAAGTCATTATCATTAATGAATTAGTAAACATTATTGTATGACTCGTATTAATCATCAAATTTTTATGAATAACTTCATAAAAATATCGTCGAATCGTCACAATAAAAAAGGATTTTTAAAGGATCAAGAAAGTTTTTTAAAAGAAATTAAAGTTTACTTAATTCATTAATAATAATTTTGAAATAAGGAAGTGATATCATTTATGCTTCTCAATAATGTGAAAAGGTTAAAAATAACAGTTGATCATTTTGAGAATATATTCTTTTTGTCGCAATATATCAATATTTTTTCAAGTTGGAAAATTTTTTTCCTTTTCTGGGAGATTAAATTTTTTTAGTTATATCACTTTTAACGTAAAGAAGCGACATGATTTTCAAGTAGAGTATACATTTATATTATTTCTAATTGTTGGAATAGAATCAAACGTGTCTTCTGAGAGAACGTATCAATTCGTCAAAAACTGTTTGACTCGATCTTTTTATCTCGCTATGTAGAATATTGCTTAGTACGTTCAACCACGTGAGCAATCTAAGGCTATACATAAATTCCTTGCAACAGGCAGGACCCACACAACACGCGTACACGATGTACAAGCCTGGGGACGTCAAGAAAGTCCGGCGAGAGGCGCGAGAGAACCTCTTTCGAAGCACCGCCGTCAAACGCGAAACGGGAAGATTAGTTTTCTTTCTGGTACCCGATGGCCCGTAGTGGTACTTAATCCACGCACGTGTGTACCCCGTAAACGAGCGTGACGCATTCACCTTGACCCCGACGTAAGATATTATACCTACCTACCTACCTATGGCCGGTCGAGGGAGATCGCGCGAAACGAAGCTTTGATTTATACGAAAGTCCCGGTGGTGGCTGGCGAAGATGCTGTTGCGATGGTCCCGCACGGAACCACCGCGCCGCATCTGGCGAAGGCAGTTTCCCCGTAAAAACGTGGCGGTGTGGCGTGGCGTCGGTGTATAAGCGCGACTACTCGCACACGCGTGCACGCGTAATCAGGCACCCGACGTAGAGTCTACCTGTTCTCGTCCTGACGCCGCGGGCTCGTTGGAGCGTCCGACGCGCGATGACGCACCTATGTTTGTTCTATCCGAAGGCACGTCTCGTTTCACTTCCAAATAGAAACCCTATATCAAAGTTTGCCACAAGCGATTTTGTCGAAATTCTACGAGAGAGAGAGAAAGATATATATAATTTCTTTCTCTCCACCGTCTCACTGTATAATCTCAACCCTTTCTACACTCTAAAAAACTGCAAGACTGGTGTCTACTGCTATCTCTGTAATTCTCACTGTGTTTAGTGTTAAGATTAATGGTGTGGATTTCAAACCCCTTTATATCAACATCATCATGGTGTGGATTTAAAACCTATGATGTTAAATCCACGATATTTTTTAGAGTGTAGGGACGCTGGATCTTTCTTGACCCAGGCGAAATTTTGTTTTCAAATTTTTTGGCCCAAATTTCAATTTTTATTAAATAAAGATTTTAATATTTACGTTAAATAACTATTCAGCAATGCAATAGAGATGTTGAAAAGTGATTCTGAATACTTCTAGATTTTTTGGAAGCCTAGAAAGTAAAAAAAATTTGGGCTGGGCAAAAAAGATCCAGAGTGTCTACGAAGTAAAAATATGTGTGCCTACGAAGGGTTAATTAAAGTTGAAACAGTAAGTTAGAATGAGATAGTATATAAGAAGAAATTATGTACACCTTTCTCTTTCGTAGGATTTTGATCAAATCGCTGGTGAACAGACTCTGTTAGAGGTTTCTACAACGGATACTTCCGACGGGGAAATCGTGTAAAAAAATCGTTTCTTCCATAAGTTTTTCTTGCTCAAGCTACGATTTTTTCCCTCTTTTCCTGCCTTTCTTTTTTATTTTTTTCTCGAATTTTTTCTCCTTTTTCCTTTCGTCGTACAGGACGTCACAACGTCTCGCGGCTGTGCGGCATTCGCGCTGACATGCAAATATGCCGCGGCGCGCAGCACCTGGAGTGGATAATGACGCGTGCATAGACGCTGTCAGTCCGGCTGCCCATCGTTTTCCGTTCGTTTAGTCACGGCTCGTCGGCGCGAAACTATTTTCAACTGTCGCCGTTGCGCCGCCGAGGTAGACGAGAGTAAGGTTGGGTGTTAGAGGCCGGCATGATAAAAAAAAAAAATCCGCGGTAATTTTGTCCTGACGCGCATGAATCTCTCCGGACGGGCGCGCATGTACTTTGTGCGAGAAAAGTACCCGGAATCTGTGATGAATTCGCTCGTATCCGTGTTATTATGCATGCGAAAGTGAAGCCCTAACCCTTTTAAGAGGAGAAATGGAGAACGAAATTATTGAGGAAAAAGGCAGGGTGTTGTTAAAGATTAATATATGTATAATTGCTATTTGATCTTCTCACGCGATCTCCAAGTTGTCATTTAATGTCGTACATCGCGATGTTTCTTCTGTTCTCTCCTCAAGATTCATGTTTTATGAATCGTGTGTCGGTGGGACACATCTCGCTCGTCGAAGCTATTCAATGTTACAGATACGGACAAGTTGTCAGGGCGACAATGTCGATCTGTCGATGTAGTGAATTCATTGAAGTGTCATTGAATCCTGTTGGCAGACGTGTTAGGAATCATTTATAGATCTAAATGCATATCAGTCTTATGTGCAACAAATTAACAATATTTTAACTCTTAAATTGATATCCACACTCTATACTCTTATTTAAACTGTTACTTAAGATCCTGATACGCACTGAAAAAATAGTTTGATTGAGTTAAATTGAAGTCTGCTGGTTGAAATAGACAAATTAGAATTTCTCTAGTTGAATCTATTATAATTCTAGTGAAATAACCAGAATTCTGTTGATATGATCAGAATCTTCTGTTTCGTTCATTTTTGAACTAGAAATTTTATTTAGGCGATTTTGTAATTGTTGGTTTATGACATCTTAAGACTATACTTAAGATAGTCTTAAGTAATATCCTAAGCGATATTTATTCCAAAATTTCTTTAACTGGTATTTGCAAGTCTACTTTAAATGAATATATCTTTGCGTAAAGATTTTTATTTTCATTTTGAAGATCAAAATTCGCGAGGAATAAAATTGTACAAGATTAAAAAAATATTCGTTTTAAACAATTTTTTACAACACGGTTGAAGAAAACGTCTGGATTCTTTGGATCTACAAATATATATCGATTAGGGTTAAATATAAGAACCAATTGCGAATACTGGTCTTAATTTACATTATATATTTAACAAATTTTTACATATTTTATTAAACAACTAAAGCTGTATGTACAAGAATCAATAAAAACTTAACAAGTAGTACATGTAAAAATCTAATTCAATAGGGTATAGCAAATGATCTAGTAGTTCTGTTCCTTTGATCATACAAGTTATTATTTGCCATTGATCAGAAACAAGCTGCTGATCTAATCATCGATCGACTACCTACCTGGTGATCCCTTGAAAGTCCTGTGGGCGTGTAAGAGCGTGCGGGAATTACATTAACTAGGAAGTCCCATTAGAAAGGAACAATGGAAAAATCAAATAACAATGTTTCATAAGGATTTGATTGTACTTTCCGTTTTCAAAGGAACAGTTTAATTGTAATTTTCAATATATTTTCTGAAAGATAACTATTTTTTAATAAATCAATTTACCTCTTTAAATGCTGTTTACTGTATATATCACGTTGATAAATACACAGGCAAATTTGCACATAAATATAATTTATTTTTTTTAATATGAGGCTTATATTTTTTACTCTTATGTTATTTTTTATTGTTTATTATAATAATTTCATATAACGACAACAATATAAAATGGCTTGCTATGCCAATTGTAATTCTTTATGGAAACTAAACTCTCTTTTTAAATATGAGAAAGAGGAAGAAATTTTAAATTCTGCATTTATATTTTTAGCACGAATATGTATATCTTTTATGCGATGCCGGTGAAATATCTTTCTCACAAAATCGTATCGTAAATCGCTTAGGACCATGAGGCGAATAAGCTGAAAATTTACATAGCTATAAAATGTCCGCGTCGGTACGAGAGCAAACATCTGGACTCTTTCTTGGTTGTATTCTGTGTCCGAGATTTAATGCCAAAATTTTTTTCGATTCTGTTTCGAGTGCACATTATAAAAAAATGTGCGAATATCTTCCAATCAGTACATACTTATAAACAATTTTCATATACATTATATGTGGTATTTGTTTTAAATAGAATCTTCACATTTTCTTTTTTACGCTCTCATAACATAAACTCATAATTTTTAAATGTTAATAATAATCATTTATTTAGTGGTATGAGATTATTTCGCAAAATCATCCCAAAAAGATTTACGATATTTTTTTATATTAAATTGATTTAGGTTACAATAAAGGACTTGTATGTGATGTACGTTTGTACAGTGCCTTGCTGTTTTGTAGACATACAATCATTATTGGTTGTTCTCGACAAACGCCGAGTTTTATTTATCGGTTGGCAGAGCGATTCGATTGGTAATGCCAGGGCGAGCCACGATCCCCGCCTACTTCGTCCTTTTAGGTGAGATCCGGGTCCTTAATGTGTCCCGAGTGTCCAGCGAGACCCTTAAACGCGTTCATGTCTTGTCGGTGTCTTGCTCCTGACTAGTCGCGATCATGACTTATTACGGGAATACAGAAGATACTTGACTACGCGGTAGGTTGAACGATCACACTTTCAAACGAGAAGATATTTCATGCTTTGTATTGTATAACTTTTGACGAATTATATGAATTATATTCTTTAATATTATTTGTAAATACAAATTATTTGTAAATACAAATTATTTGTAAATAGTTAAAATTGTTGAACAATATCGAAATTTTTTTGAAGATTATGTTTTATCTTTAATTTAAAAAATTGTTCATCCTTAATTGTGGGTTCTCTGAAAATTTTGCTTCTTTAATAATTTTGATCAAAAAAAAAAAAATTACGTCTTTTATTTCTAGCAAAGCAAACAGAATGTGATTCTACAAACAATTAATGTTGAATATAAAAAAATACAGCAGCAAACATGTATACAAAGTGGAGAGCAATTATTTTTATTTTATATCTAAAAATTTATTTAAAAAGTTTGGTACAGAACTCCGCAATCATTAATATAAAGTTTACAGTTACTAACCTTCAATTAGGTATATATATATAAGTCGTTTAAAAATATTTCTTAATATCTATTCATAGATTACTTAGAATATTCGAAAAAATATTTTAATTCTAAAGTTACATTTTTTATTAGTATATTATGCAATAATTAAATTTACATTAGTTATGAGATAATAAAGGAATGTAAAAATAATGAATTTTAAGATTTTTGTGCATCCAGGTAATACTTTCTATATATTTCCCGAATAAGATTTAAAAAACTATATTTATAGCCATTCACTTACTCACTCAAATACTTAAATAAATATTTATTGAGGGGAACATATGTATGTAACGATTTCAATTATCATATTTAGCAGTATAGTACATGTAATATCTCTGATAAAGACCCAATATCTGCGGATGCATATGAAGATATTATGCACAAAGGAGCGCATTCGATAATCGAACTGTGGTAAGATCTTTGTCCTATCGTATCGGATATCGCTTTATCTTACCAGATAAGATTTACGGACGGCCGTAGTATCGTGGTCAATATGCCGGAAGAGATGTAGGTCTATGTGCGATTACGAGATTGCTTATCAGCACGCATCGCGTATCACGCGTAACCGGTAGCAGGTAGAATCGCATGCTCGCCATACCAATGCTCTCTTTGTTATCCGACGATTGTCACGCAGGTAGATCTGTATCTTCGCGACAATGGCACGATTGTGACCGTGATCTTTAGCGCCAACGAAGCTCGCGACTCTCGATACGTGTCTACATGTAGCCTAATAACGTTCCCAGTTATAATATTTTTACGATATTGTAAAAACCTCGTAAAATGTATTAATTCGTTGCATGAATTTGTGCGCGACTGCTCGAATGGATTAAAGATCGAGAAGTTAAAATGTTGGTTTGCAAATTAGATTTTATTTATTAATAGCGAACGCATGATCGCTTCTGTTCATACTTTCCAGTTCGATCGCAATGCATCAAATGACACATATTCATAATTAGGTTTTACAATTAAAACGATACAAGAATTTTAGTACGAATTTTATCTATATATAGTGTACATGAAAATTTATCTATAAGTTTGTACTTTAATTTTCGTGTCGTTTTGCCTGTGAAATCTCCTAATCATTTCAGTGAACTTAAATATAATATATGTGACATTTAATGCATCGCTATCGGACTAGAAAGTACGAATGTAAACGATCGTACATTTGTACTTCGCTATAATTGCATATTGTATGGCGATTGACACGAACATACGCGACGTTTTAATATCGCGGTCTACGTCATAGCACAGTAAATACCTGATCTACCATAGCATTTCCTTATCGGCAAATCGATGGCTAATCATCATCAATCACTATCGATAGTGTGTGCGGTGTATGCGTGGTCCATATCGACGGACACGCATGTATACCATTGAGTCAAATAGGAGTCAGCACCGTTTATGGTCCTTGCTTGCCGTTTACGTGAAATCGTTATTGTGTTTATTTCAATAGAATTAATTAGCTAGCTATTATATTGTGTTTATTTCATTTCGAATATTTATTTCATAGAATTTATTTGAAATCCGCACTTACTTGCATTTTTATCGAATGTCAGGAAATTAATAAACATGCTTTCATCGTATAAAATAACAATTTTGTATGATATAAAAATATACGTTATTTATTATATAATCTGTTATTATTTGATATTGATTTCGTATATAAATCGATTAAATTGAAGAGGTTGTCACAAAAACTATATGAACAAGTCTAAAAAGTTAAATTTTCAGGAAACAAGAAACTCATCTTAATTCACTATGTAAATATTGTAATTTTTCTCTGATATACAATAGGTATAAAAATAAAGTTTTAGATTTTGATTAATATTTTAAAGATCCATTAACAAAAAAAAATAAAAAATAAAAAACTTTTAGACTTATTTGGTTTTTGCGGAATTTTATATTTATTATTTATTTATTCCATAATATTTTATATTTATCTTTTTTTATAACAGTAATAATAAAGGTAAAAAAGAAAAAATATTGTTTAAAACAATATTGTATAAAACAATAATTTTTCATTTTTTATTTGTAAAATTTTACAAATTGTTCTTAATAGAAACATTCTTTGCAAATGTTAAAAACTCTTATATTTTCCGAATTGTTTGATTTTTGCCGAAACAAAATTCATGATGTGATTTGCCTTTTGGATAACTCAATTTTTTTAAATTTATTTATTTAATTTTGTGTATCCTTTAATTATTTTCGCTGTCCATATCGTATTAGACTTTAGTATTTCGTAATACAAAGTACATCAAATACTCTATCCCATTAGATGCCACGATTCGTAACACAGTCTTTGTCTTCATGATCCCGAGAACGTGAGTTTTCTCAGACACAATGCACTAACGATTTCTCGAGGCGTAGACTCGCACGGCTGTATGAATATTCCTTTCGGCGACAAGTTTCTTTCGACGGGCGCGTCCAGCTGCACCGTTCGTCTTCGTCACCGGACCCCGAAGACCTGCTGCTATAGTGTATCCTGATGACCACTGCTGCGCCCCGTCATTAGCCGTACGTGCTACCGGCATACCGGTTTTTCCGCGTGACCTTCCGTGCCATTGCCTCTGCCTTCTCCATCACCTGGATCCCTTGGTGTATCCCTTGTCGCGTTGTCATTGGTAAGAAAGGATTTGTCCTTCTATGCATAAGAGACATGCGTAAAAGACATGCCGTGTCGACTTGTCCAGCTTCGCAGACAGATGCATGTTGCTTGTAAATTAGAAACGTGGACGACGATTGTGTGAACGTAGATTAGAGAATTAGAAGAACGATGCATGACGATTTCGATTGATGTTATTTAGAACGACGAAACACAGTTGATAATGAGTGGAAAGCGTATAAAATCTTCATATACATTTATAGATATTTACTTTTTAATACATCTTATTTTTTATGACAAATAAAAATGTGAATACACATGTTAGATTTTATAGGCATGTTCACCATCTGCCATAGTGAAATTAATCGAGGTTTCTGGGATGTTTCGCATCACAAACTGGATAATTTATGCCCACATAATACTATTTATGGTTAGAGAGTTTTCTTATTCGAGTAAACTTTAATTAATACGCATTGTATCGGAGCGAGTTATCGCGTCGAACAGATGGAGCGATATCGGAGCAGACATCGCCACTGAGAATCGATGGAGCTCCGCAGGTGGATAAGGATCCTTACGGCAGCTCCCATCGGTGGCCTCTAATTGCTGAGACCCGTGAATTAGCATCGGCAATAAACTCAGCCAGTCACGCTGCGTCGACAGTCGGACGTAAAGGTGACTGTAAAGATTCATTAGTCACTGAGCACTGTGTAACCCAGGTATATATTGCTTGCTCCTCGGATACTACCAGCTAGCCATTCGTTCCCGTGTCACGTGAAGGATATACACGCCTCCCCGTTTGGTGTACTACCGATTCGTTCGTTCTCTTCATGAGCATCGCGATCCTCCGGGGGATAATCAAGAGCAGACTCCTTTATGCCCTGCGTTGCCGATCGCCCCACGCCTTGATTTTTCTCCCGAAAGAATTCAATTCAATACAGTAATCAGTCCTCATTTTAATTCGTTGGATACGTACGAACTTCAAGAATTGTTTCTATTTACTAAAATCTTGTCATTTATAGATCTTATTCGACGTAATTATAAGAATTCTTGTTAATGTCGATTTTATAACTATTTCTTGATTCTTGAAATCATTTTTAATTGCATTACTATTTCAATACGCATTTTTTTCATATAATTTTAGTTATTTTCTTTCAATGGTATCGTCCGGTATAATTCATGATTGCAAATGATATATCTGGCATTGTATTTATTCTACGCATGAAAAGAATAATAGTTTTGCTAAAGTATCTAAAAGTTTAGCTAAATATCTGAAAATAATTTTGTTGGATTATCCAAATAATTATGTAAAACGTTCAAACTAATTATCAGAATCAAAACTTTTTACAGCATTACATCATGCTTGAATTTCCTATATCATTATTTTGATGATCCAACAAAATTATTTTCAGATCTATATTTAACTTTTTCAATTTTTAGATACTTTAGAAAAATCGTGTAGATATATTATAGATTTAACAGCATATATATTGATACAGATCTGTTCAATTTGAACGCGTAGTCAAGATGGTTTTTTAGCGTAGCAAAGCATTGAAGTGGCTACATACGCGCAATCGTCGGATTGTCTACTTTGTCAGACTGCTGCCATCGCCATCGTCTCGTTCGTTACGGTTACTACCGGGAGATCTATCGCGCTCATCATGACCCGGACATTATTGCGTCCGGCGTTACTCCTCAATGCACGCATCTTCAGCGCACGCATCCTCAGCGCCTGCAGCTCGACACGCCTTCGTGCAAAAAGCTGCTCCGCTTGTCGCCGACGCGATTCGTTAACAGCGAATCCTCGTTAAGCTGCTAATTCGATTCCGCTTATTTTTCGTAACAAGATTAAGTCGCGGTAATCTGTATCATCCTCTTTATTCTTCGAAACTGTCATTAAACTGACACAATCATACGTTATAAATGTAGGAAACAAGTATAAGTATAAAAAGATTTACACGATTATATCTATATGGAGAGGACGATTTTGCTGAAGTATTTAAAAGTTTAGCTGGATCTGAAAATAATTTTCGTTATCGAAATAAGAGTAGGAAACTCAAGCATGATGGAATATTAAAAAATTAGGTCTCTCGATATTAGATTTGGAAATAATTTGTAGGACTTTCAAAATAATTGTGCAGCACGCTCAAACATAATTGAACAATCCTGCAAATAATTTTGACATTTTAGTAACCGGTTTGAACGTCTTACATAATTATTTTGATAATCCAATAAAATTATTTTCAGATTTATATTTTCACTAAAATTGTTCTTTCCTTGTATACGTAAAAATATATCGCAAAACGTCGGAAATGCGAAAGAAATTCTCAATGTCTGACGTCCAAGGCTTATACAAATGAAATCGTTTTATAAACTGCAGATTCTAAGAATGACATACCTAGTGAAGCGAGCACCGCTGCTCAAGCTACGATGGGAAATATTCGAATGGCACTCGGCTGTTTCACCACGTTGGAAAACTCGATCGAGATTTCTCTCGTTCAACCACGCGTGCTCACGGGAACGAACGCATGCATGCACGCACGATTCCGCGAGAGTCGCGAGGTAACGTGCGCAATCGCAATTTGTCACGTTAAGATGTAAAGGGCCTCGTTACGGTCATCTTTCATGTGTCACCGCGTCCGTGCTAATAAGATGTTATTAGTAGCGAAAGAGACCTTTTTCGTCGTCGTGGTCGATCGTGGGATGGTTATTATCGATGGCGCACAATTCCTCTCGACATTCCTCGACTTGATGCCGAAGACGACGTTGATGGATGCCGAAGCTCGCGTGAGCCCAAGGCAAAGCGAGCTCACCGCTTTCCGTGTAATTACGAAAGATTCATTTTGCGAAAATCGTCTGGCGTGTCTACAAAACGCCGATTGCGCGCGATAAATGCAATAACTCTGTCCAATAAAGATCCGTTCACAAAACGGAACTCAAACCGTCTATTCATGTCGTATAGCTGTAAGTTCGTAACGTTTTCTTGAGATATGGATATCCGCCTGATATTTTGACAGCTTATGAATCTTATTTGGCACATTTAAATTTGGATGTGTTTTAAATGTTAATATAAAGTAAAAATCCAATGTGCGGATTATTTCTTACGTTAGCATATTATTAGATCATATATTTTTTATATAGAATAGGGCGCACTCTATTAAAAATATACTTTAAAAATTAAATTGATTTTTATTATTTATATTTAATTATATTATATACTCTCTTATTATATTATTACTAATTATTGATCTAACATATTATATAGATATACTATATTATATTATAATACTAATATTATCTAAACAGAAATGTCGATTTTGCTGAAATAAAAATTTAGCTGAATACAAATCTGAAAATAATTTTATCTGGCCATTGTGAAATTTGGGATGGGAATCTCAAAAATGATACGCAATGCCGCAATAAGTTTCGACATTTTAGCAACCAGAGTGTCCTCTATAATTATTTCCAATATGATGGTCCAATAAAATTACTTTCAGATCTGTTCTATAATAGTTCAATTTTTTAATACTTCAACGAAACCGTCCTTTTCACATATGAAAGATAATATTACTTTTTTTACGGCAAAATTGTAAAAAAAAAAGTGGTAATAACAAGACAATCTGTTTGAATAGGCTTCAACGCAATGCGCTTAGGCTAGTCTCAGCCGGCGATAAATCCAAGCGCGATAAAAGATTAGCGCCACAATGAAGAGCGCGATAATAAATCCTGGCTTTAATTATCGGCGGCGAACTTTTCCGCGTGTCTCGGCGACGCCGGTGATAAATATCTGTCCAGCGCTCTCTGTCGCAACCGCATCTCGCATCCGCGGCTCGTTAAGATCGCTCGCTCGCGAGCGCAAGCGGGTAAAATTATCGAAAAAGAGACGTCGCTGCTCGCCGCCTTGTATCTTGATAATCTAATAGTCGATTTACCCTAATGACTTACCGCTGCATATTAAGTGCCAAGGCCATAAGTCTTTGCACGCTGCACACATGGCACGGCCAAGTCCCGCGTTTGAGTAGAGATTCTGTGTGAAATCTCGTCAAGGAACTCTCGCTGACTGCCGATCGCTTAAATTTTCACATGCTTTACCTAGTACTTTATCCTTCTTAAGTATACACGAGATAATGTCGGCAAGGTAAACACATTGCAAATGACTTTCACTATATATTTCATTTCTCATACACCGGTTATGATGTTTTTCAAACAGATGACAGATTTTATTAAATAAAAAAAAGTATAAATTATGATAAGAAATTACGATAAGCATATAAATTGTGATAGACTTTAAATATTTCTGATCAGATGATATGTATATTTAATTGCTTAGAATATTTTTATTTTATTTTCAGGTTAAGCTTATCTTGTACAATACAAGATGAAGTATAATTATGTCAGTTTGATATTAATAATTACGTTAATTTTTTTATGTATTATAAACTCCTAAAATTCTGCCTCCATTCGAATCTTAATTAAGACAGCTTGTACTAAAAAAACGGCCAGAACGACGAGCGTTTATGACAAAATTGTTATAAAGTTACATGAAGCGCGGAAATGCGACGGGTGACGCGCATACTTCAGTGTAATAACTGTCATTATCGGTCATCATGCTATAGCCGAATGTATTGAACACGTAAATTGATATTGCGAGATGCGCAATTTGCGTCCGGGTGTGATGGGAACAGAATGAGCAGAGACAGTGCAAGAAGGAAAAAAGATAAAAACGTCCACGAAGAACAGATGAAAACGCGGCTGTGAAAGACAGGCTCAATTACATCCTATAATATTTATTATTCTCGTTATTTTTGGGATTAGCATGATTTTACATGTGTGTATGTATTTGCAATATTTGCATGTGAACAAATCCTTTGAAGATTTGTTTTATTTATAAAGTCTTATTTTAGAAATTATTCTGTACTTAAATAATGTACGTAAAATTTGGTTTATATAATATTTCTACACATTAAAAAATATCGGCATGGATTTAACACCATATAGTGTCTATAAAATTCTCATCGTGTTGATGTTAATATTAACACCAACACAGTGTGGATGTAAAACTTCTGGTGTTAATATCAACCTTTTTTAAAACTAGTTAAATCCATATCATACTGGTGTTAAAATTAACACCAACACGGATTATATAGACACCGCATGGTGTTAAATTTATATCCATAATTTTTAGAGTAATAATGAGAAACATATATATATATATGTATATTGAAGTAAACTGATATAAAGAAAATCTTGCAAATTTTTTCAAAGTTTTATTCAACAATATTACATTAATGTGTCGTTACAAAGTGTAGAGCAAACGATTTACAATGATTTGGCGAGCTACCTCTTTATTTCATTTCCTCGGTGTACTTTTATTTATGTTAAAAATATACTAAATTTAATCAATAAAACTATAAACATAATTTTTTTGTTCATAGTCCACTATAACGCGCGTAGTTACTTTCCATTAAATCGACACGTATACAGAATATGTAGCTCGTTCCAACCAACCCGCCGTAGTAAATGGACGCAATTACCGATTTCTCGCTACCGTTAATACATCATAAAATATGTAATATCGAGGCGAGTCGCGATCAAGTCTTCGGGATATTACATCGCCCCGGGAATTTTGCAGATACCTGAGTTTGTGCATAATATAATGCGCATCTTGTAACTTGCACAATTGTATTTGTACATTCTGAGAAAAAAGTTTCATTGGTATTTGTGACTATAATTACCTATATGGTAATATAATTATGGTTAGGAGCTCTTTTTATAGTTATTATGGTAAAAGTTATTGTAATGTTAGTAATAATAATTATATTTATAATTCTGTACATAAAAGTATATGTTAGATTATAAATTATAATCGTTTTCAAGACCAACGATATAGTTTTTTATATGTAGAACTATAAATATAATTATTGTTATTAATATTATAACAGTAATAACTATGAAAATAGAGCCCCTGACTATTATTTTATTATGCAATAATAGTTCGAAATACCAAACATTTCTTTCAGTGCAATATTTGGAAGATAGATATTAATATATTATTACAGAGGAGAAATATTACAAAATATATTTTATACTAAAATTATATATATACATGTATCAATGAAGATTGCGTTGAGATGTTTGTTGCGCAAGGTTGTTTCGCAAAAATCGCGATATATCGCTACAGTTAATAACGACTCTCATAAATCGATGATTGTGTTTACGAGCTATTGAATTCCAATAAACTACGATTGATAAACGACGGTGCTACCGGAGTGTGGGTCTACTAATTACTAAACCTGGTACGACAAAATAATTCAAATTATTCGTGGTCGCCATTAGCGACTAATTAGCCTTCGTCATCACCGTGGTGCCTCGCGGTAGGATATACGGGAAAATTTACGTTGCGAGTTACCCCTATTCTCCCGATAATTGCAGAGCGATCGCATCCTGCAGCTGCTTTCATTGTGCCGGTATATGTGCTGTACCGCCGTCCATTTAAACGCAAAATAAAAATACTGCATCTCATGTGTGCGAGACTATGAGATAATCCAATACTGCGATACGTCCGTGATATCACAATGATTATCTCTTTAACATATAAACCAATATAGCGACGCTGATTTACGCTTATTTATTACGTTGAACTATTATTTAGGAATTATCCATGAATTATGTGAATCTATTCAGTTTATTTAACGATTGCTGGGCACTTAGAAAAATAGGTTACATTACACGTAGACTTACTGCAAAGGAGGTGCAAGCTATCGAAGATGTGTAGATACGATGGGTGGTCTATATTCGTAGTCCGTAATGTCCTGACGCAACATCGAAGTGCCGTAAGCTAAACGCGCGCAAGAAGCTATATACGATTATATTTTAGCCATTTCAATTGAGAAGCGCGCATTATGCAAGGCATCAAGAAGAAGGATGGCCTTCGCCATAACGCGAGTAAGATTGGCTTGAGCAAGATTCATAGAAGATTAATCCTCTACCGCCGTGCTTCTTTTTATCCTGTGCGTCCAGGGGCTACAGAGAGATAGCAAAAGAAAACAATACACAGAACCGGTTCGCTTTCTTCGGCATGACTAAAGTATAGGTGTATTCGTATGCTACTAAACATCATATGCATCACGTGCTACTTGGTTACCCATTTTCTCACTTATGCGAGATGCTTTGTCACTATTATCATTTCTACCACTAATATATTCTCTGAGTTGAGACTCACGATTTTCTCATAGCGCGAAAAAATTCGATAAAAAATTTAATTAGCAGAAGACTCGTTGAAAGCAATTAATTAACAAATTATATATTGCGAGTATACGTAAATACGTAATCAGTCAAACTTCACTGTTTTATTGAAAATTATATCGTAAGAATTTAATTAACAAATTATGAATTACAAGTGTAAATACGTAATTAAATTTCACTGTTATTATAAAAATATACCGTGTGTAAGAATTTAATTTAAGATGTAATTGCCAACATGTTCAACGTCAGAAATTAAACTTGCGAGTGTTGTTTTTGATGACTTTGAAGAGAGGTAAGAGTTGGATATCACTTTCGTGAAACGCTGGCGAAAAAAAGGCACGGCTGAGGAAGAGATGTCATCGCGCGAACAAGTGGATGAGCAGCATATAAGGCAGTAGCGTACGTTGTAAATGTAAATGAACACGATCGTCGCTCTGTAAGGCTATACGGCTGTCATCGAGAGAGCTCATTTACTGTCTTCTGCGTCTTTTTCCCGGTTCTCTTCACCCAAACCTTTCGAGGAAGCCCTAGCTGTCACCCAATCTCTTTCTACTTTGTCGAAGCAAATTGAGTTTTCTTCATTAATCTTATCGTAATGTCAATTAAAAACGACGTTTTCATTCGATTACGGTGGAACAATATTTTCTGAGATTGTGCAGCATTTGCACAAGTCCGATTTTTCATTCGAAGCGAGTTCCGGACTTCATTTTGAGTAGCGTTCTATTTTTATAGCATCTTTTTTGTTAGTTTTCCAATTTACAAAATTTGTTATCGGAAATAGTGAAAAATGTTTTCTTAAAAGAATATTTTTCTATATATATAGAAAATTTTCAGGTGCAAAAATCCATTTGTTTTTTGTTGTAATAAGGTATTATTGGGCTTTATATTCCATAATAAACTGCAGCTTTACATTTGAGAGGAATTTCTTTAAATTGTTAATGTCTTCCGAGCACATGTTGTAACTACTTGAGATTCTAAAGATCTGTTGATGGGTCAATTAATTAGGCGTTTATGGGAGTGGCTATTTGAATAAGTT
The DNA here is from genome assembly GCF_001594075.2 of Trachymyrmex cornetzi. Classification (NCBI taxonomy): domain Eukaryota; kingdom Metazoa; phylum Arthropoda; class Insecta; order Hymenoptera; family Formicidae; genus Trachymyrmex; species Trachymyrmex cornetzi. The sequence goes on along the minus strand of NW_017296157.1, from coordinate 4,328,458 downwards.
GGACGATTAAGCCTTAATATCAGGAGAGAAAGTCGCCTGTCTAAAGGATTATTATAATCAAGACGCGCATTCTCGATTAAATAAGGTGGAGCAATCCATAGGAATCGTTAACAATGAGGCGCGAGGGATCGGACCTGTCGAGTTCGTAATTAATCCGACGTTCAGCGTACGAGTTTGCGCGTCGTAATTGCAACGGAGAACACGAGCTATCGTGCCCGCAAAGTTGCAATTTACTTATGATAATTGGAGAGTATTGGCGAACGTATAATAAAATGTGCAACCGCGCGGAGCGTGAGAGATCGTTAGCGTAAGTGCGAGGCACATGTCTAATACTTCGAAACGTTTATAAACCGCGTTGTGTTGTAATCAGATCGTCAACATATTTTGAGGAGCCATATTCTAATTAGATATAAAAATAGACGCGAAACAGTATCTTATATATGTATATGTATATATTATTGGTTTCTTATACCTCTATTAAATAACGTGGGCTCTTTTTCATGGAAAGAATAAAAAGTTCTTTATATAAATTATTTATATAAGATCCAAATTTTGCTATTTATTTTTTATTTCTTATATTATTAAATCTTGTATAGAAATGCTCATTTTGTTACAGTATATGTTACGTTAAGATAAAAGTGTTAAAAATGTTAGGAGCCCTATTTTTATAGTTATTACTGGAATAATATTAGTAATAATAATTATATTTATAATTACATATAGATACAAAAAATATACAGTTGGCCCTGAAAATTACTGTAACGACGTAAACTACAGATATAATTAATATAAAAATATAATCATTATTACTATATAGGTCAATCAATAAGAAACCTTCATTTTGTCCTCAAAAGTCAAAATGATACGTAAAGTTACTTTATCGATACTCATCTACGTACTATCATTACAACACTAATACTAAGCGGATTCTTATGCAATTGCATATTTTTATAATAACCTAATTTAAGTCGCCACTGCTTCTGTTTAATATATCCTTATTTTATACTAAAACAAATTATAATAAATAAATTTGATACTATATAATATTGAATTGGCACTACATAGTGTCAAATTTAGCCATTGTTTTAGTATAAAATAACGATATATTAAGATTGGAAAGAAACAGATTGGAAAGTAAGACTAAAATAGAAATTTATCTTATTGAAAAAATATTCTAAAAATGCATATTTATTTGTGCATATTATACATATTTACATATTTTGTCTGATATACAAAACATTGTGTGCATATTTGCATATTTTATATACAATTTGCATATCTTGTCTGATATAAAAAATCCGATATCTAACTAATAACTTATAAAAATGGAGCTCATAATCATTTTCCGTGCTAATATAGTCACAAACACTTTTCTCTCAGTCTAGACCTTTGTCTATTCTCGTGAATTTGACGAGATCGATTGATTACGATATATAAATACTTATAAAATTTCGACGCGATGGTGCAATAGAACTCCAAATTGTTATACTATGAGGAATGCGATTGGTGTCTTATCCGGATATGCAAATCCTTACGCGGATACAGCGGCTCATAGTATCCAAATTGCACGCGGGCACGCGTGGCCGTAGGTATCCAAAGGTTTCAACTGAGAAATTATGAGAGAAAACGCGACGTGAAACGAAACTGCCGATACACGCGTACCGTGTCTCCGTTGTACGTAACGTTGGTAAGAGGTTCTGAAAACGTCCGATCACGATGCACGATAGCTCGATGCGTGCGGAACATTAAAAGCCGGTTTTACGGTTATTGCCCGACACCGCGGACATTCTTTTTCTCTCTCTGTCTCTCGGCCCTCTCTCCCGTTTTCTTTGCAGCAATGACGCGACCATGGGGGTCATAGTGCCACACGGTAGCGGGGCTATACCTGCGAAACTATTAGTTTATTGATTAAAGCTTTGCTTAACGCACTGTGACTTCCCTAAGTTCGTATCTTTATGGTTATCTTATCTTGGCACGCATATAAGTACGAGATATATCATTGTATGTGATACGCGAATCACGAAACCGCGGCTGTAACAGTCTCACATTTTTCAGAATTAAAATTGTGGGACGAGCTTTTTTTCCTCGATTTCACAGCACTTCGTCCAGAAGTAGGATTATAATTATCTCCAGTTATTATCGCGTACGTCGTTGCTTGGTTTTGGCTTATATCCGATTCATCGTGTGCGTACCTCAGGGTAGTGAAAGATGTACATTTTTTATCGCATTTCTCTTTGCAGTTGTCCGACTGTGTTCATCAGTCTGATTATCCACGAAGTTGCTTGCAAACGTTGCATTTTCTATTCCACGTTTTTCACCGCTCGTGTGAGCGTACCGTTAATGAGACAGAGGAACTCTCGGGGATTTAATTTCACGAGTGTTCCTAAAAGCATGCTCTTGGTTATTGATTTTGTCCGTAATTCGATGCGAAACTCGATACTTCCGTATGCGTCTTCTTAGATTACTCCTAGATTATGTCTTTAAACGGAGACATGATAATGCGGGATAACACAGGACACCTCTCCCGTGCCTTTTTCGTGAAAATTTTCAGAGAAAAGTTATACTCTCAAAATGATTATGGAAAAAAAGATCAATAAATTTATTTTAATTATCTCTTCGTTATATTTGTACATGGAAAGAACGGTTTTGCGCTAATGCTACCTAAAAAATTAAGCTAGACACAGATCTATTTTATTATCTACATGTAATGAAAATAATTTTATTGCACCAAAATAATTATATAGAATGCTTAAACATTGATAATAATATTAGAGAAAGTTTTAATATTTTATAATTATTTTAATGGCCTAAACAAAATTATTTTTAGATCTGTATCTAGAAAACTTTTTTCTAAACTTTTAGATCACTTTACTGTTGAATATTAAAAGAGCAATGGTAACTTAGTCACTTATATAGTTAAATAACATTTTGTTATTGTTAACTATCATATGTGATAAAATATAAATTAATCCATTTCTATAATTAATTTCAAAGTAAACAGTGTCCGTATTCATGTATGCACTTAATTAAATTATAAACTAAATTTTGAATTAAATTTAATACATTTTCTTGAATTGTTTAACTTTATTGTTTTAGTCTGGGTTGTTCCACCTTTCATTAAACTTCTTACTCTCTTACGCTCTTACTCTTTCACTCTTTTGTTTATCCAGTAGATAAATTACCACATAATTCATACGAAAATGGAATAACCGGCTCTTATTGTTAAATTAATAACATATTGAGTAGACGTATGGAAGTAATTTTGGTGACCTATATAGAAAGAATTAAAAATAAATTTATAATCTCACAAATTGCGTGCATAATTTGACATTATGAAGTTAATAGTGTTTACCAAAATTTTCTTTTCTGAATATATTGTTCATCATATATATTAATATTTTTATTTTAGTGATTGAGATTGTCGATCGAATCTCGCGTCGGTAGTAATTTTAGCGCGATCAGCTTTATATAGCGGAGTAATGTGTGTCCGAAAGGGAAGGAACGTGTCGACGTTATAGAAGGCGCGTTTATAAAACGGTGTTTTTTCGCGGCACTTGCGGCTCCTTATGGCGGATCTAGTTTTTGCTTGATATACTCGTGAGGTGAGATCGAATATGGCAGAGACCCACATTTTTGCCCGCTGTTCTGGGCAATTTCATTTGTGTACATGCCGGCGAACATTGTAAAAGGGATCGTGCGCATGGCGTGGCGTGCGATACCGATCCAAATTGGTACAAGGCTGCGTGAGCATTTTACTCACTCTCGGCCATGGTAAAAGTATCGAAGTCAAGTATCGTTCCGTGCTGTACATATTATACGTACCGCGCAGCTTCGATTATTGTTCTGATCTGGACTTTTCACTATCGACTATCTTTGTTTTGCAGGGACAATTTTCAGCCAACTGATGGCTGCACGGAAAGATTGGTTTTGCCGAAATATTTAAACTTTAGCTAGATATACAGATTTGAAAATAATTTTGTTGAATCATCGAAATAATTATGTTAAAATAATTAAAGATGCTCAAACTGCTAGAATGCAAACATTTTTTGCAGCATTGCATTATGCTTGAATTTTCTACATGATTATTTTGATAGTTTAAAAAAATTGTTTTCAGATTTATATCTAGCTATATTTTTAGTAAAATCTTCCTTTTTATATTATGGCATCAATTGCATCGCCAAGTAACAATGAATTATACAAAAGATTTTTTCATGTTACTGAAACTAGACATTATTATAATTTAAAATAAATATATGTAGAAATTTAAATAGAAGGGTTTTCAATTTTAATTTTAATCTTTTTTTATTTGCTACATGGAAAGAATACTTTTACTGAAATCTAAAAAGCTAATAGCTAGATCTGAAAATAATTTTAATGGTTCAACAAAATTATATCTATATTTAGCAAAGTTTAGATATTTTAGCAAAGTTATCCTATTCTTATAAAAAAATATTCCGCTAAAAATCTGAAACCGGAATTCCGAATACACATGAGCCTATTCTCTGTTTTCCGTGCTTTTCTATAAAGTGCATCTGTATTACGCTCAACGCGGCCGACTATGCATATCGCGCAACGTATAATCACGCGTGTTACCGGACGCGTTGCCATTAGCATAATTACGTCGCGGTAATACTGCACGATTATGCGTGTCACTGTAACGAGCTGGAAATCAGAGTGGCTCTTTTTCAAAGAACGCCAGAGGTGTTGCGAGACACCGTCATTACAAGTGTCTTTTGCGTCGCGCGCGATTATATCATTACGCATGAGTTTTGGTAATGATGATGTCATTTCGAGTATGACACGCGGGCCGTGTTGAAACATTTTAGTCGTAATAGATTTAAATACATCGTAGATATTCAGTGCGATATTACTTACAGATTGCATTTCTCTCGACGTCGTTTCTACATCGTCCATATTTTCGAAGAGGTCGAATCTTAACTGACGCAACGCAGCTAAATTAGACTTAAATTAGATTTCATAACTTCTTTGCGACATTAAAAAAAAGCCGCCCATAAAAAACAAATTAATTATACATTTATAATTTGAATATAAATAAATTTTGAATATAAATAAATCAGTAGTATGTGACAGGTAATGCATTAAATACTATTAGCAAAACTAATACAAAAACTAGTAAATACTAATAACAAAATAAAATTTACATAATAGTTAGCGTTACACATAGAATAAAACTACAGAATATATCTACAAAATATAAAAATAATTCTTTTCAAGTTAAAACTTTTTGTAACAATACGTGTGTGAATTAAGGATTTTTTCAATCCTCATAAAAAGTGTTAAAAAGCGTATGAAAAATTTCAGATGGGCTGCAATAAATCTTTGAATTCTTTTTAACGCCCTTATAAAGAGCTTTCTTAACATGACGGCCCGTATCTCAATGATACACGGAGCGGCAATCCCGTACGGGATACAAGACGACGGGTTAACGTTAATCTAATTAATCTTTACGAGTGTAATTAGCGCGACCATCCTGGCTGTGAGATCACGTGAAACTTGCGTCGAGCAAGTAAGTGACGGTTCCTTTATCTTCACGAGTAGCAAGTACACGGATATCCCATCGTGCGAAGCAATTTGGCGGCTGCCAGCAATCGCCCTGTACCTTATTCGTCCTCTCGGGATTTCTGCCTGTGGGCACATTAGCAGTCGCAATTTTGGGTGACCGAAAGTACGAAAATAAGTATTCTCTTCTCTGATAAGAGAATGTAAATTTTAGTCCTCTTTTCACCGTGTTTTTAATTTAAAAAATTATCTTGAAAAAGACAAAAGGCACTGTTAAATTATAGACTTTCAATTTACAAATAGGTATTCTTAAACAAATAATTTAGATTTTTTTATCGAAATCAGATTGATTATGTAATACGTTTTAATGTTTTTTTTTTATTCTTATTAAATACAGTATACGTAAAAAAATTTACTAAATCTTAATTTATCTATTTTTTTAGTAGTACGAACTCTAACAATAAGTAAATATTTACTCAATAAAAAATGATAACTGAATAAAATTAATGGTTCTTGTATCAAATAAATATATGTTTATATTTAGTAAATATTTTATTTACTTAGAACTGTTTAAACAAATACTTATTAAAATTTAGTATGTTTTTCAATATATAAAAATGAATTCCTTTTATTTGTCTTCTTAATTTACGTTTGTGATTTTCATAAGTAAATTATATAATAACTATAATTTTTTGCTGAAAAAATAGCATTTTTTAAGGAAGACAAAAACTTTTTGATGTTATGCTTATTAAATCATGCAAATAGAGACACAATGAAATTTCTCGCTCCAATAATTAGTGTGATTCACAAATGCCGTATGACAGAAATGCTCCAAATTACTTTAAGCCATTAACGTGCATCCAAGTGAAATTATCGAGAATTGATAGTCCTGTCGCAACCGCGAGAAGGTAATTTCCTGGAGCGAACAAAAACGACTTGATGTCACTGCGAGATTTCTGGTTTTATTGGGTCTTCGATCGTTCGGTGAGAAAAGACGACGATAAACTCTCGCCGCGCGCACTTTCGTCGCCGTTCGGCGTTAATGTGAGCGTCCTTGATTTTTTAATGCATTCCGATTATATTCTTCCTTCTTTTTTTCAACGTGAGCAAACGCTTTCTCGAAGGTGCGCCTTCTTTCTGTGCATCAGCGAACGGAATTGTACAAAGAAAAAGAGTGACATCGGAATTTCCGTTCATTGAATTACCTTTATTATCATTCAATACACGTGAGTTTGGAATAATAATTCGAACGATAGCAGATTTCAAGATATGCATATTCGTTCTTCCATCGAGGAAAAACGAGAGATTATTTCGAGAAATGTAAATAATCGACGATAATTCCTTGATGTAGAATTTAACACCTACGTTAATATCATCAAATATACAATATAATTGATATTAATGTGTTTCATATTAATGCAATTTACTGGTACCTTAACATACGCGAATTTTATTATAAAAAAGTAAGAGTTTTACTTATAAGGAAAATACTTCCCTCGTAGTTTACAATTTATGTCTGTAAAAACTACATCAATATTAATGAAGATTATTAATAAATCGTTCTTTAAGATGACCTTACACGGTCAACAATACTGATCAGTAATATTGAATCAGTAATACTGATAGTATGCATTAATATTTTTAGTATTTTTACAACCTCACACGATTAGTACTGTTAACAATATACTTTAGTATTACGTACATTATTTATTGTATTGTGACATACTGTGACATGAATCCTAATAAAGCTCGAGAAAATCCAGATCACCGTCAATATTGTACTCTCTAAATCTGAATCAGTGGATAGTCACTAATTACCCAGTGGCATATACTTGGTACTGATAATCGGTGAAGTTCAACTAAAAAAGGAAGAATGTTTGAGCATTATATAACTAAAATACTGATGTTTGCGTTAATTTCAATCTTCCAATACCATATTCATTGAATTGAGGCACAAAGTGCTAATTTAAAACAAAGTTAATTAGATCACACAATAAAGATTAGCTAGGTTAGAGATCTCACATTTAATTCACTGATTATCAGTGCCATGCTTGGCACCGATATCAGTGATTATCCACTGATTCAGATTTAGAGAGTACACCAAACCACCAGTATTAGTCACACATAATCAGTAATATTGTCAGCATCTGTTAATACCGACAGTATTATTGACCGTGTAAGGTTATTTTTGTATATTAGCTTTTTACTATATCAATCCATATTTTTGAGAAACCGTTCATCCAAAGTTCCAACATTACTAACATCATTTGAGAATATCTGCACTCAGAGACAAACATAGTGGTACTTTTATTGAAGTATCTAAAAATTTAATTATAGATATAGATCTGAAAATAATTTCAGATCATCAAAATAATTTTGTAGAAATTTTAAGCATGATAAGAAACGCTGCAAAACATTTTTTACATTCAAATAACCATTTTAAATGTCCTAAATCATTGTTTTGACGTTTTGAGTCCAACAAAATTATTTCCAGATCTGTAACTAGCTAAATTTTTAAATACTTCAACAAAATCGTTCTTTCTGTGTAGTTGCTATCACTGTCTTTTTTTGATTGAGTGCGACGCCATTGTTTGCGCGAAAATAAAACGAACAGCAAATCTCAGGAGCGGAAAGGAACACACGGTATCGGTATTCGCGCCTCAGTATCAACGAGTGGTAGAGCGACGACGATCGGTTTTCTCACGGTGTTCGGCGCGCCACCGACGAGGACGAGGACGTGGAGGACGTGGAGGACGTTTGTGGTTGGTAGAGGGTGATTTCACCGAGATGGATTGGATGTCTCTCGCGCGAGATCGCCTTCTGCACGGCATCGAGGGTTGACTGATTTGTGTGCGCAAGGTTCGCCCGTCGCCTTGGCTTTACTTAAACGGGAATAAACGACACCGCTCCGTGTTATCCGCTCGTACGACCGTCTCTCTCGCCTTCCTTGCCAATCTTTCTGCTCCCCTTTCTCTCATAGGTGCTAAGAAACTGGAAGGCCGAGGGAGATAGAGAGAAGAATCGGCGAGATAGTGCGGTGGCGCAGGTGTAGAAAGGCGTCGTCGCGGCTCGCCGATTGCGGAATAATCGGCCGGTGTGGGAGCCGATACGTGCGACGATACGATAAAACCGCGGCAATGGGAAACCCCATAGTTGGTAGAGAGTAAGAGATAGACATCGAATTTTTCGCTAAGGGATAAATCCAGTTTTAAGGTCGTCAACCACCAGGTGATGTCCGCGATCGTGAGAGGGTTGCGTCTGAGAGACCGTTCAAGAACGATTTCAAATGAAGAGATGTAACTGGGCACGAATGTGAAATAGAAAGAGAATTATATGGAAGCTTGATGATGTTGAGACGCTTCTGCATTAGGTTTCAGAATGTGCACGGAAAAACGATTTTGTTAAAGCATCTAAAAATTTTATAAGTATGAATCTAAAAAGAATTTTGTTGAACCATCTAAATAATTATTTTAGGTAATTCAAGCATGTGCTGCAAAAGTTTTAATATTTTTAGCAATTAGTTTGAGCATCTTACATTATTATTTTAGTGGTCCAACAAAATTATTTTCAAATCTGTAGGATAAATTTGGATTATGGCCATAAAAGATAGTCATATGTTCTAATTTCTTCAATAATTGCTAAATAGATCATTTTTCTAGTCATTCCAAAACCTTATGGCTATGTTTTTTGTATGATCATCTTACTCGAGTTTACCGTATCTAGTTAAATTTGAGATATTCCAAAACCGTCTTTTTCGCATAATTTAGATTACACCAACGGGTAATTTTGCACCGCAGTAATTAAAATTAACAGGAAAAGGGTATAATAATGAAACGAGGGTTACAACGAAACAAAGAATTATAATTTATGCTGACGTTAACGCTACTTGTATACTATACTTCTTATTTAGTTGCATATTGCATGAGAAACCAGCTTGTATAGAATTTGGGTGAAAAATATTTGCTGCCACAATATTAACGTAGAGAGCAAGAAAGGAACTCAGCTACTGCGTGAATAACGTACAACGAAATTCGAGGGAAATGACTAGTTCCAGATTATATTATCGTATGAAGTACTGTAATGATGAATGGTTAAATATAAAACCTAATTTCTGCACTTTTTTAGATTATTGTACGAAGGTGTTCGTTTGGATTTCTTTGTTTGGTGATTTCATCGTTATGGCACATACCTTTATCCGTTTCCTCACGAATGCCACGCTTTGGAATTAATGACTCAACCCACGCGAGTCAAGGAACAATTATTATAAACGTAAAAGGAAACCGTCCTGCGCAGGTGTAACGATGTCATGTGATTCATCCCGAAGGGACGTTCCTATTTGATCGAGTCTCATTGTTTAGAGATTATCACACAAAGAGAGTTCGCAGTTAATCTATTGTATGTAAACTATACTATTAACTACGGAGAAATGTTTTCGTCTAATTTTAACCAGAATTCAACTCAATTTCACTTAAGCGATATTTTTAGCTCACATGAAAGTTTCTCTTCATTTTCATATTACCATGAAAGACTTGAAGTATTTAAAAATTTAACTACATACACATTTGAAAATAATTATATAGAACACTCAAACTAGTTGTGCTAGAATATTAAAACTTTTTGGAGTATAGATATCACCAACGCCTAAGCTTTATTAGCTCTACTAATTATTTTGACATCCGACAATTATTTACAGATCTGTGTGTGTGTATTAACTAAATTTTTAGATTATAGTAAAATTATTTTTTTCTATAAAGCCTTTTGTTTAAAAAAAAGGATTGTATCGCGTAGTTAGATAATAGAAGATAATAGAAAACTATTCCTTTAGGTTGAGTTTCCTACTGACACAAACTTAACGATCACTCGCAGCTAATTAATACTACTCGAATAAAGATGGTGATTCAATGGCGGTGTCCGGTTTCATTCGGATCTTCCTTGGCCATAAACGGCAATTCCACCGTCGGTCCTTTGCTCTTCCGTCCTCCGTGGGACACGCGAGCCACGAATGGATCGTAAAAATCGCGGAACGTGGGCGCCCGGCCTCGACCAGGGCTGATCATTCCACGGCCGATTTTTTCCGGATAGCTAAATGGAAGAACGGTGTTGGCCGACCGGTGCAGTACGGTGTAACCTCGCGTGTGTACGTGGCGGTGCAACGTCGGATGCAACATCGCTGCAACGACAAAGGAACGAGGGCTTCCGCCGCGGCTCTTATCGCTCTTACGTATTCCAGCCGATCCGTTAGATCTCTTTCACGGATATACTGCCCCTTTGGCCTTTGGCTTCTACGTCCGTCTCCTCCTCCTCCTCCTCTTTACCTGTTCTGCCTTCGTTCTTCCTCTTCTCTTGATCGGGACTGAATACCTTCATAGGTTTGTCCCACCCACGAGACACCCACTTTGGAATATAACTTTTAAGCCCGCCGGCCGATGACCAGTTATTGTTCGTTGGTCGTTAGAAAGCGCGATGTTGTAAGGTGAATTAAAATTTCCTCTATAAACTCGGGGATACTTTTGGCACATCAGTGTGGCAACAAAAGTTTCAGGGAAAGTAATTTCAGTCATGTCTGAAAAATTAATCGATGAAACGCGATCTTTGCGATCTAATTTTAATTCATCGGAATAACATCATAATAAAGTCATTGCTTGTTTTAAGTACACAGCTTCATAGATCTTGATAAGTAACTCTTACCTACAAGATTGTTCCTTTTCGTGTATCTTCGACATCGAAATTTACTTTATATTTTTGTCACCAAAATATAGATTTGATAAACCAATCTCTGAAAACACAAAAAAAATTTGATATAGCGATAATTCAAACTCAAATTGCATGAGAGAGAGAGAGATATCATTAAATTAATCTCCCATCATACTCAGGTTTCGTTATTTAAAAAATACCTACATGGAAAGAACAATTTTTTACTGAAACAGCTAAAGATTTAGCTAGATACAAATCTAAAACAATTTCATTGTACCATCAAAATAATTATATTACTAGTTTAAACGTCCTACATAAGTATTTTAATAGTCTAACAAAATTATTTCTAGATCTATCTGTATCCGGTTAAATTTTTAGACACTTCCTTCCGTTCTTTTCATATGTATATAACAACGTAGTAGACTCAAATATTGCTATATGTTTTTTTTATTGAGGCTAACTGTTACAATGTAGTACATTGTCCGTAATTCACATTCAAGTGCTAAAAGGATATTCGCAAGTCATCAAATTGGCCATCTGGCTAAACGGCAGCACGCGCGCCAAATAAGAAAATGTACCTAACGCAAGAATCGCGCGAACACCCGTGCTTCTATCCATCAGTTTGATTATCTCGGAAAGCGAAACGACCGCATTGGAGGCTCGCGCGGAAAACTCGTTCCTAATTGCGTCCGTCCGATCGCGGCTAATAGCTCGCAGTGCAGTTCTCTCGCGCGAAGGTAAACGCGCGAAGGGGTCCTCGACAATGGGCAATAAGTAACGCAGGCGGTGTTCGATCGCATCTCGCCGCGCCTTCCATACGCTAACGAGACCATTCCCAACGTCGCGATATTTTCCGGCCACAGTTTATCGTCCTCCCCCGTGTTTTGTCCACCGTGAAATTCGTCACGTCTCGACACCCATCGCCGTACGTCATTATCGCGCGTACGCTTCGGTTAGGAGCAAGCAGGATGCCTTTAAACACACCTGCATTTCTCAGCGATACCATCCTTTGTTAGGCAGAGCGCACGCGATCGGTATCGTACCTGGGAAAAGGAGATGATGGTTTGACGGTGGTGCTGGTAGTCTAAAGGAAAGATAAAAAGGGGAAAAGGAGATGATCGTTTGTTGACAAGGCAGACGACAGTGATTAATGGTTCTTTCTTCCTGTTATGCCTTTAATGTACGATAGCGCAAACGGTTGAACTTTTTACTCTTACATGACCGACCAGTATATGTCTGCGCTTTTTAAGAAGATAGTATGATGTGGTAAACTTGAACTTACGCATGTAATAACTATACATGAAAAGAACGATTGTTGAAATGTCCAAAAATTTAACTAGATGCAGATCTGAAAGTAATTCTGTTGAACTATTAAAATAATTAGGTGGGACGGCAAGCATAATAATCTATAATTTTGACATTCTAACAAACTTGAGTGTCTCCTATGTAATTATTTTGATGGCTCAACAAAGTTATTTGCATTCAGCTGTATTCAGCTAAATTTTTAGATACTTTAGCAAAACCGTAAGCGCACCTTATCTGATACATTCTTTCTGATGAATTTTATCACAAAATAGAAGTAGAATCAGGTTCTTTTAAAGATCTACGTTTTATATTTTAAAGGAAAGTATAAACACAAAATAGATAAATTTTTATTGATGACAGCGATTTTCTAGATTCGGCAGAAGTACAAAGAAACCTGCACTTTTAGTTGGAGATGAATTTGATGTAACTGATCTTTCGCAAGAAATGTGAGATATGTTTGCATCGTAAAATGTTTTATGCACAGAGAAATCATCTTAAACGCAATTACGAATGAGGAAATCGGACGCCTACGAGTGATACTACAAAGAGATCGGAGTTTCTTCTTTGGGGGAGGTGGGAGGAGGTTTCGTAGGAAAGGGACTTGAAAATCGTAATTTAATATAGCCATTAATTGCGGCGCTACGTTACGCTCCGCCGCGCGCAGTTGCGGTATCATTTTCCCAGTCGATTCGTCGCCGTCGTCGTCGTTGTCCGGGTCCGTTGCAATAGCGATAATGTGCCTTTCTACCACCGCGTTCTAGCACCGATACGGATCTTAAGGAGATTGTAATTATGGAAACAGCTGCCTGATGTACACGTCACAATCCGATTGCAAACGCTGACTCTACCCTCTCGTGATTTTCCGTCTCGTATCTTTTTTGTATGATCTCTCTCTCTCTCTCTCTCTCTCTGTTTCTTTCTATCTTTCTTTCTTACCATCCCGGCTCTCCTCCTGTTCGTATCTTGGACCGACGTACGTTTATCCCGTTGTTCTTTCGCTCTCTCTTTTTCTTCTTTGCTCTCCCTGGCTTATGATTAACGGCGCTGATGCACCTGCATCGCGGTAAGCCTACTAGATTCAATCCCCGGCAGCGAATTATTTTTGTTTTACAACATTTTTTTACGCCAGACCTCGTTCATACAAAAACAATGAAATTATCCGATAAAATAACACAAGACTATCTTGCAAAAAAAAATGATACATGCAGTTTCTAAATTTTTTAATATTTCCGCCTACATTTTATTGCTATTTCTCTCTGATATACATGCGAGAATATCTTCTATGATTATTAAAATCGATTCCTTTGAAAGAATTATTTCCGCAGATTAAAATAAATTTGTTTATTTTGATATTTATTATTTATATGGTATTATATTTATGCAGTAATTTATACATATATCGTATATAAAATAAATAATATTTTTGCATTAACTAAAATAAATAAATTTTTATGCATTAATAATCACAGAAATTCATACAATTTATCGTTTCGCCTGATTATTAATCAGTGGTGCGTTAATATTTAACTTTAAAACATTTTGAGACGTGCTTAATTATTATTTGCAATCGAGAGTCGGGATGGCCGTTTATTTCGCGTAATTAAATCTTCTCGCGCGCGCATAGATACACACATTCATACTAAGGGTGCGCTTCTGGAATTTAAATGGAAATAACGGAATCTCAGGATTCTTCGTTAACAAGATTTTGCCATTGCGCCTAGTCCCGACTAAATCGCGGACTCACGGAGACGTAAGCGTAAGCATGCATGTAATGAAGATGTTTTCCGGCGATACCTAAGATTGTGTAGTATATTAATATTAACGGCGTCGGAGTTAACGAACTATGTAATCGACATTCCGAGCAATAGCCACGCTCATAGAATGTTAATATTTCGCGACCTGGTGACCAATGTTACCGAAGATGACCATTCTCTATCCACGCCTGCGTTTATATTTCGTACCTTGAATATGTCTACGACAATTTATTTGCACGCTGCGTATTTGATCAAAATAGCGCAAAATATAAATCTCAACAATGCAATCATATATTCTCTTAATTCCATTTTTATTTTGAGATATTCGTTTTTCTTTAACATAAAAAACATCTCAACTTTGAAATGAGTTTTCGATTTATGTATTAACTATACATTTGCTTGGTTATTGATATTTGGTTATTTTAATTTTGCGGAACATAATATTATATCTTTCTTAAACTGAAATATGATATATATTGAGTTTCGATTTTATGATTTAGCTAATTTATTCTTACGTTTTATTAATTTGTCAATTTCCTCGTAAAATGAGGAATATGTTACAAATATATGTTCTCAATTTCTGAATACATTTTTCCACATTCGGTACAATTTTGCAGTTAAACTCGAGAAATTCGATATATGTCCGAACGATCGGATTCCAACGTGAGTAAAGTTCTCGAGGCAAATTTACAGTTTCAATGACACGCAATGCTTGTACATATCGTTTTCAATTACAGAAAAAAATATTCTTCTTTCCGTTCACTTTTTTTCAGACATCACTACAGCTTTATTAGGACGTTCGATTTTAACGAAAAGGGAAAACGGAATCATACGATCCTGTTAGAAATGTATATGCAGTTTTCTTTGATTCATCCAGTTACTATATTCTCATTAGTTGTGACAATATTGTATAGAAATGACAATATTGTATTGAAATGAACAAGAACTCGATAGAGATTTATTCAGCAGCTCTGAAGCAGTTTTCCTGATAAAAATACGTGTATTTTGCGTAGACATCTGCCCAGTTATTGTCCAATATTAATAAATTATTATTAGTAAAAATACTGCGTGATCCATTCATTATGCTATTTATGCACTGAAAAAAAGTCTTAGCTTCAAAGAAATATCTCTGCTTGTATTCAAAAAAATTATTTCTTTGGATCAATAAATATTTCTATGAAAATACAATATCTTATTTCTTTGAAAGCACAATATCTTATTTTCAAAGAAATTTTCATTGATTCAAAGAAATAATTTTTTTGAATACAAGCAAAGAGATATTTCTTTGAAATTAAGATTTTTTTTCAATGTGTTCAGTAAATGGATTCAGATTTTGCGCAATGTTTCTGAACAGTAACTGCAGGCAATGCGTTACATCTTGATTAAAATCCTAGGAAGTTTTATTTCTCAGTTACTAAACAAAAATTAATAAATGTCCAGTAATTGTTCAAAAAATGCATGAAATTTCTATCACAGGAGATTAGGTATTAGATTAGATTTCTTGCAATATTCTCTCGAATCGCCACATTCCTAAAAGTGTAACATTCCTAAAAGTGTAGGGTTTAATTAATTAAAATAAAACTTTAACTAAAGCCGAACAGAGGAACCGTCGTCCAACTGTAATTATTGCTTCCTCGTTTTCGTTCGTAACGAGGCTCACGGCTGTCCAGAGTAGAGTTTGAACGAGTAAGACGAACCCGCGCGAGAGATCCCGTGAAATCCCACACGGTGTTTTGCATGCGGCCTATCTCCATCAACGGCGTCTTGCATTTCGTGCTGGCAGTGCTGGCACGCGCGACGTATAGTGCCCGGGGTGTATAAATACGATCTCTCGCATGCGACCTCCTTCATTATGCCGGCGCGGTGCAAATCGTTCCGGTTTACGTTTCAAAACTCGCGTGGATACATTCAATCGAGTGTTTAACAAGCGTCAAGCCCTCCCACGGTGGCTGTTATCGCGAGCCATTAAACCACGTTTTTGCTTTATTATTTCAATTGTGCTCTCTCATTGTTATAGTACACGTCGTTCATGAGCTAGCTCAAGAGTATACCTACTGTATAAAATAACAATAACAAAGACATTTTCAAAGCTAATGAGAGTCAACGCGGGAGGGGGTACGCAAGTTGTTAAATCAGAAAATTTACTTCACTTCATTTGATATACCAGTCTTCTTTATTCAGTATCCTTGAGTTTTACCTGTCTTTGGAGTCCTCATCAGCAATCAAACGTACATTCTTAGAATAAATTCTTAAGAATATAATAGTGTTACCATCATTCCATGTTGGTTTATGCAAAAATAAATACGGATATGAATACATCGTAAAAACTATCACCGATCAAGCACGCGTAAGTGTTCGTAAATCGATTAAGTAGTCTGCAATTGCGACAAATAATACGCGATGCGCTTGAATGGCTGCGCTAACCGCAACAAGAAGACTAAGGAGCAAGTTGCGTGATGCTGAGCCGCAGCACGGGAGAAGCTGGTGCGGTCATTCGGATGTACCCAGGTGTAAATAGCTTTTCCGCCAATCGTCTCGTCACAAATTATTATAGATCGAGTATTAACCCTTACCGTACCATGTACAATTTGGTGCCTCATCCATGCCATCAAGGTCACTAGAATTTCCTCATTTTTTTCACCTCTTGAAAATAATTCAAAAAATCTCTAAAAATTCACCAACATACTTTCAACTTTCTAGAATAAATATTGACTCTTTATTTTGGAAAATAATAAAATGTAGTATAATTTATAATTACCGAAAGACTCCAAGAAACTTGCACGAATAGGAATCGCTCGGTCACTAGTTACCCATATTGGTACGGTAAGGGTTAAGATTACACGATGCACAATAATTTCGATGAGCTTAGAAATTAAGCAATTCCGACTTATCTTGAATTATTATAGACCGCCGAATCATCGACTTCGTTTACCGCAATCATCTCAGAAATGTATGATCCTCGTCTGGTTGCAGCTGCATTTTTCTACGTCGCAGCGGATAAATGCACGTGACATAGCTACGGATTATTACGCGAGCGCGAGCTTGGGGAAACCAGGAAGAGAGAGAGAGAGAGAGAGAGAGAGAGAGAGAGAGAGGGAGAGAGAAAAAGAGAGAATTACTGGAGGCACAAACCGACTGATGATGATTGGACAATTTCATACGCGGTGGCTGGTGTAGTACCGTCCCTCGTCGGTAATCACTCTATTTATCATTTGCCGCGTTTCTCGCTTTATTTAATAGCGGCGGTAGCCCACCTGGCACGGAATGTGGATCCTGGCGAAATATTGCCACGCCACTGCGCCGATAGATCAGCAACCTCTCCATGCCTTCCTCACGAATAATCCGCGCGGATATTCGCACTCCTATCAATCGCATAGCGGAATTTATATGCGCGATATGCAACGTACAACTGCAGGAATATCCGCGGATGGAATGCGAAGCGCCGGTATGTTCACGATCGGTCTTTGCAAAGTGAAAACACGGACAATTTCCGTTTGGCGAATTCGGAAATTGATTATAGATAACGAAGGAATAAATTATTAGTTTACTCGGTTTTTTAGTCTTTAAGAAGTTTGCTTAATCACTGGATTGTAAGTTACGTAGAAAATTGGATCCAGATGAAATAAGTTAGTTTTTGTATATAACGTAGCTTATAATGCGAAGAAAAAAAAGTCATAAACACAAAGCTCAACAGTGGATGATTCTTAAGTTATAATATAAACGGAGATCATGATATTAAATGTATAAAATTTGGGCTATACTTATAGAGTACCTTTGATAAACTGTAACTCAAGAACTATTCATTATTTGAACCATAATGTATATAACATTTTTTGTTCATCACATTATAAGCCATATTATATATGAAAACTTATAATAATTTATAGGTAGTGAACAAAAGATATTATAGACACATGGCTCAATAACGGACAGTTTTTAAGCTGTGATGTACTAAAGGTGTAAAATTTACGCTCACACACATTTTTGGTATTGTAGCTAGAAAAAAATATCTTTGACACATTATAGCTCAAAAACCACACAGAAAAAAAGACTATTCTTAAATCAACCATAATATACTCATATATAAGCAAAAATATTGTAATCTTGCTTTAAAAATTTTAATCTTGAATTTGTATTGTATAAGATTTTTAATTGAGCAAGTCTTGAATTAAGTGCAAAGTAATACTTGCATCAAAACAAATTTAATCAAATCAAGATTGATATCTTTGAAGCAAGATTATAATATTTTTGCTTATATATGAGTATATTATGGTTGATTTAAGGATAGTCTTTTTTCTGTGCATCTATTATCGAGCTTTGTATGTATGTATATCTTTTACTCATTACATTATAAGCTACATTATCTAATGAAATCTAATTCATTTCACCGAAACTTAGTTTTTTCTATATAATTCTTCTATATAATTTTTCATTGATCTCCATCAAAATGTTTGAAAAAAATCAGAAGTATAAAGCAAATGTTGAACCTGTGTTAACAAGCGAGATTCGCGTTATTCACACGCAGATGGATTTTTCTGAGGTTTCACGAGGCACTCGTTTCGTGGAAATGTTGCGAGGGGCGAGTCCGAGAGGCATTCTCCGCGAGTGGTAAGCAACTACGCCCCTTAATAATCATAAAGTACACGAGTACGCGTCTACACGGGAGTTACGTAAAAATCGCACCAGGGGTACGCTTAACCATTCATAACCAGTTGCGCAGTATTCATTATCGGGCGGTTACACCGCCGCGATTAAAATTTCTTGCGATTCCCTTCCTTCCTTCTTCCTTCCCTTCGTATGTGTGTAATGCGAGTTTCTTGCGGTACATATCGGGCCCCGGATATTCTCTTCGGTTTCAAAGCGCTGGTCGCATCGCACCGGCTCAACCCTTCGACCTCCATCGCAGCGGCTTCCCTCCTGCCCTTTAGGTTTCTTCCTGCCGGAGATACTCGTGTGGGATTCGCGAACCGTGTCCCGCCAACTGGCTGATATAAGCGATTTCTGCAATCTCGAATTTCCTGCCGCGTCGGGGAATATATCGACCGTTCGTTAATTAAATTATCGGCAAGCGAAAGTTCTTCGTAAACACGTATACGGACAAAGCACAAGCGAGCAAGACTGCTCTCAACGTGGAGACGGACTTTGAAGAAATCAAAATCAGTGTACATTATTTGTAACCACAAATTGAACAGCCTTAATATCTTTTAAAGTTTCTACCATTTCTGTCGTTATTTTTCAGATTTCGATAAGATTAATCAGTCATTTGTTTGCACCTAATGTTCAGATATACAAAGAAAAAAATGTTTAATTGAATTAACTGAAATTCCAGTGGAAAATGAACAATTCAAAGTTCTTAGGTTTCAAAAACAATTCAAAATTCTTAAGTTAAATCTATAGAAAAAATTTTTAGTTTAATTAACTACGTTAAATCTATATTCAAATTCTAGTTGAAATAACATTTAATAGATTTAATTAGAAATTTAATAGACTGACCTAGAATCCTGGATCATTTATCTTCCACCAGAATTCTAACTAATTCAACCAAATATTTTTCTCCACGCGTGTACCAATATACATATTTTAACTCTTTAATTTTGGTTTAATTTACTCTTTATGTTTCTTTAATTCTTAGAACTAAAAGAAGATAAAAAAACGTTACAATATACATATTTTAACGCTTTAATTTTGGTTTAATTTACTCTTTATGTTTCTTTAATTCTTAGAACTAAAAGAAGATAAAAAAACGTTACAATATACATATTTTAACGCTTTAATTTTGGTTTAATTTACTCTTTATGTTTCTTTAATTCTTAGAACTAAAAGAAGATAAAAAAACGTTACAATATACATATTTTAACGCTTTAATTTTGGTTTAATTTACTCTTTATGTTTCTTTAATTCTTAGAACTAAAAGAAGATAAAAAAACGTTACAATATACATATTTTAACGCTTTAATTTTGGTTTAATTTACTCTTTATGTTTCTTTAATTCTTAGAACTAAAAGAAGATAAAAAAACGTTACAATATACATATTTTAACGCTTTAATTTTGGTTTAATTTACTCTTTATGTTTCTTTAATTCTTAGAACTAAAAGAAGATAAAAAAATTGAGATTAAAGTTAAACTATGCCGGTAGAAATATACTTTTTTCTGTAATATTTTCGATAACTTGCATTTTTGTGCAATTCAACCCAAGAAAGTCTTATACGACTTGGATAATCATGGAAAACTTTGATGCGACAGATGATGAACGTTACAATGATTCGCAATTTGTTCGGCGAACGGCTCGCCTCGTGTTCGCTATCAAACTGTTTGCGGATCTCGACGTTGTACATCGGCGACGCACGTGGCTTTCCACGGCGCCGCGCCGGCAGGGAAGAAACGCACGCGGACATTGATCAGCATTGAGATGGCAAACGATAATTTCTCAGTGTCGTCGTATCTTATTTACGACATGCCGGTAATGGAAGAAACGTGCGACGACTGGCGAATATCGACACGATTGAATCAAAGGAGGAGAGAAAGAAAGTACGGAACCCGCGGGCTGCTGATGGAAAGAAGAGAATCGTTTTCACGCATCTTGACCGATTGCATGATTCGAATGCCGCGAACTTTTCGCTCGATCGAACGTTTCTCTCATTTCGCAGCTAACTCGATGACCGTGGCAGCAGAGCTTCCTTTCGTGACATTGCGCGACTTTTGCTGAACTAAATTGCAATCAATTGATGTCGATGACCCATTTAAGACTAGATTGCACCGATATTATTTAACATTAACTCTATTTAATTGATTCTCTTTGTAGAAAAGTACAGAGAACCGTAGGGCTGCTTAAAGTAGGTATACATAGACGACCGGAATAATTACGAGAACGTGAAAGTATAATCGTTGACGTAGCACGTTAAGTGGTAGGATTGAAGACGAGAGATCCTGAATTCTCAAGTCTGTGAATAGATCCAGTTAATTTATCCGCCAGTCTCTGCATTTGTAACGAATTCGATTGGATGCACTTAGTGCGCACTTTGTTTACAAATTAAAAGTAAAAATGTGTTTAATGTAAATACAAAAATGGGTTGTACCATGAAATCCTCAATACATTTTATTGCGCTGTTAAGTAAAATCTGTATTTTATAATTCGAAATATTTGCATTGTATTTTTACACAGATTAAATCAGTGTACAACGACTTTAATATGAATTAATGTGCACTAGTGCATCCAACCGAATTTCCTACTGACGTCAGAAGTTGGGATCGCATCCTTATAAACTATTAGAGAAGAGAATTACTAATTAGTCTGCGCCGTAATTATATATATTTACGTATCGTAACTATAAATAAATCTGTGAAACCTCCGGTTGATTTCGGTTATTTTTTATTTTTATTATTCCACCTATTTCTTGTTTATATTGTAACACATCGTTTTTATGAAGAGACACTTAAGTGCTAATTTCCAGGTTGATGGGTGCAACTTGATAAAAAATTCTCAATTAGTAATAACTATACATATATTTTAAAGTTTCAAACTCTCTAAAAGTGAGAATCAAGTATTACTACTGAAAAACAGTAAATATTCGCTAATGATTACGTCAGTTATAAGACTTATAAATGTAGCACTGAAGTATAATATACTGATTCACTTTTAGAGAGAATATTGAAATTTATTTTATGTCTCAATGAAATTCAATATTACATTAACAAAAATTACATTTTATTAAAAAATTTTAAAATACTATCAATATTTCTCGTAGTTTATTTTTTAATATTTGTGAACAAAATGAGATCAGCTTGTCCTACGACATTTTCTATAACATTTTTTTCATTCAAGCTGCGGGGACATAACATCTGTTGTTCGTGGCGACTTGTATCGCGATGCATCTAGGTATATATATAAAACTCATCGTTGCTGACGCGTTTTCGCTCGTGGGATCGCTTTAAATCTCGCGTCTCGCCGCTGCGGATGCGCGAAAGAAGCACGGCGGCTTTTCTGCGCCTTTATCAAGGGAGGCGAGCAGAAATTTACAAGCTCGACGCGCTGTTCGACGAGAGATAGCCAGGGGTACCGCGGCGGTAGAGGATCGGGGGCGGGTCGAGATGCACAAGACGGTAGCTTTACAATCCAAGCGGATCTTGCAACGCGGAGTAAGAACGTGGCGCGGCGGATCCGCTATCAGATCGGTTCTACTCTTCCCCTCTTGCCCCGTCGTGGCCAATCTCGCGAACACGGACAACCCTCGTTCGCTCGCTCTTTGCTTCTCGGCTTGCGCTCGCCTCGCAAGTCTCGCAACAGCAGCAGTAGCCGGCAGCCCAAGCGCTTGTTATCAGTGACGCTACATCTTATTTTACGCGCGCTTCACCGCGCTCGACATTTCTATGCGGCAGCTATGACGTCGGCTCGGCAGAAGAGAACGAAGGGCACCCCGTGACTGCTGCTAGACGCAAATTGACCGCGGCCGCCGCGCCGTAATCCCATGTGCGATGCAGAACGGTTGATGCATACAGGCGGCCCTGGGCCGCACTTTGCCGCCTGTGGGAATCTCGCAGACGCGAGCTTTTAACGATCGATCGTAGGAAAGGATCTGCCGCGGGGGCCGCTATGCTCGCACGCTCGCATCTCGCACGTTTCCGACGCGTTGCGCATGTATATCGCGTATGAAAATCCCTGTGTAAAATAGACACGCGATCGCAAGGAATCGATATTAAGGGCGAGAGCACAGTCTTGCATAACGCATAATGCATAAGAAGACGAACCAATCAAAGTCCTTCCTTTCCATAAAATGAAGGACTCTGATTGGTTGAATCTCTTTATGTTTTATGCATTATGAGTTGATTATGCAAAGGTATGTGCTCCAGCTTTATAATGTGTCATTGCACCTTTTTAATTTGAAATTTTGCCTTGTTGTCTCGTTTTATGACGTTTATAATATTATTAAATATGAAAGAGACAATAGTAATCCAATCTTTTGAGTTAACATTTTATTATTTTTAACTTTTATGATCTGTCCAAATGTAAATCAGTTCATTTTAGTTTCAAAATAATGATAACGTTCATATTAACGTACTCTCTAAATCTGAATCAGTGAATAATCACTGATATCAGTGCCAAGTATGCCACTGGTAATAAGGGAATTAAATGTGAGAGATCCCTAACCTAGCTAATCTTTATTATGTGATCTAACTTGTTTTAATGCTTAAATTCAATGAATATGGTATTGGAAGATTGAAATTAACGTGCAAATATTAGTATTTTAGTTATATAATGTTCAAACATTCTTCCTTTTTTAGTTGAATTTCACTGATTATCAGTGCCAAATATGCCATTGGGTAATTAGTGACTATCCACTGATTCAGATTTAGAGTGAATGCACTCAATAAATAATAAATTAAATTTCAGTCTTTAATACGCTTCCTTGAGTTAAATTGTTTAACTCTATCGTTTTAGTTAAATTAACGTCATATTGAATACAAGCAGTAACGACCTATACTCTCTAAATCTGAATCAGTGGATACTCACTGATATCAGTGCCAAGTATGCCACTGATAATCAGTGAATGAAATGTGAGATCTCTAGCCTATCTAATCTTTATTATGTGATCTAACTAACCTTGTTTTAGTGCATAAATTTAATAAATGTGGTATTGGAAAATTGAAATTAATATGCAAATATCAGTATTTTAGTTATCAATACTCAAATATTCTTCCTTTTTTAGTTGAACTTCACTGATTATCAGTGCCAAGTATGCCACTGGGTAATTAGTGACTATCCTGATTCAGATTTAGAGAGTAGAATGATTATAAAAATAATTCAAATTGAATATAATTTGACATTATTATGAATTTGATAGTGTAGCGTTCGAGTTCATATTACGCACGATTCAACGTGAATTTACTTCATTCTTGTCAATCTTTCTTTAGAAATATTAAACGGCAAAAAAAGGATTTGCATATGGATCAATATTCTTTTTGATTTGCGTTGTATATTATTGTGGCGTTCGTCACGGAATAAGGGAGATTCAAACTGTGATGATATTTTTTACAATAAATTCTTTTTGTTTTAAAAGATACTCATCAATATTATTGAATTGCTTTAATTAAAAATCATAAAATTCGTGCACAAAGATATTATTAGACATTGCGATCATTTGACAGAATATGACCTTCTTTGTTGATTGTGTATATTATTGTATTATTACAAAATATATAAATTATTACATTTGTTGTACTATTTTCGAGACGAGCAAATAAACCAATTTTTCAAGATATTAAAATAACGGAATGAAATCAGTTTAATAATTAAAAAAAGTGCAAGATAGAGAATGTACTATTAAATATATCATAAAAATTCGTCTCAATAATAATATGCCTCATTAATAACACAATATAACGAATATATAACAAATTTAAGGCTCTCTCACGCACGAAAATAATGAAGATAAATTTCTATACAACACTGTTGTGCTTTATCGAATTGTATTATAAATTGCAATATATGTATATCGAAAATTCTGATGTTTTATATATGTATATAAGTATTTCTATGCTTTTTCCACATCGCGTCGCCTTCATTTTTTAAAAGAGTGATAAAAGCCATCAAGTCTGATAAATCTTTTATTAGCTATTTGTTAGCGGCCATCTGCAAATTAATAACGGATGAAGATGTGCTGAGTGTCTAAGCGTGTACCCGTTGACAGCCATTACTCGCATCATTTACCACAGATTACCCGCCGCTCGTTGGACCACCTAGAATGGATCGCCGACATTATCGATTATCTCTATGCGATCGATTAACCGGATTACCACTCTACCGTCTACTTGCCATTTCGTTTTATCACTAAACGGGATCTCGCACGTTGAGTCGTGTAGACCGCGCGTCGTTGGCTTTTACCGTGCTATCTTTCGAAACTCCTGACTTTTGAAAAATGAGAGATGAAGTCTCTGAGATAACGTGTTTTGCATGAAAGCGCGAGATGTCCTATAATTTCTATTAGAATTGAAACTAACGTCGTGTCTTTACAAAAGTTAACATTGGTTAAAAAAATAATATTTAAAATGTAATTAATAATCGACTTAATTTTTATTAATAAATTTGTTAGAGAAAAAAAAGACGTTGAATTAATTTATATTGACATTGATTTATTGAAACTCTAAGAAGAAGATAAAATAACGTTAAGTCTTTTTTATTTGGAACATTTTTAAATGTTATAGCTAATATGATTATTTCAATTTTGACATAATAAAAGAAAACAAAATAATTTAATTCTCTATTTTAAAAAATATGTAACTATATTATTCCGAGAATAACATAGATAATTTAAATATATATATGTTTATATATTAATATTTTTGTTTTGTTTTTTAATGTCTGTTATGCATTGCCTTTTCAAGACTCATACAATTTGAGTTCTCAATTAATTTTCCAAATACTGTTAGCATTTCCATTTAACCTACCGGATAGAGGACAAGAATCTAAAGAGAAGTAGTTTGTACCTTAAACTATCCCGTGTTCTTATGCAAATGACTACACGGAAAAATACTGTCAGGTAAGAGCGACCGAGGCTCTCATAGGATATCCAACGTTTGAAGCTTACAACGCGAGCAATGCGGCGGTAACGTTTGATCGATTAGGATCAGTTATTCATTTATGTAGTTTTACTCTCAATTAGCGCCTTTGCAACGAATCCAAGATTTGAATCGGCAGAACGCTCGCCTATTCTCGGAAAATACATTCCGCCGCCGCTCGTTACGATTCGCCACCGACGTTAATTCATTTCTTAGATTTATATAATTGAACCAACAGGCCGCTTCTTGCTGAGCCAATGCAATGCCGCGAAAGGCAATTGAATTTGCATTATTACGAAGATTATTGTGCGCATACGTAACGAAACAACAGTCATAACTCGATACAATTTCTCGTACTTGTCTTTGCTATGTGTAATTTTTTTACTTAGAAAGTTGAATTTGGGTGGATAGTAAAAGGACCCCGCATAATTATACGGAGTTCATATATTCGCAAATCTATCGTAAGTACCCGAAATTTAATACATTACAAGCTAATTGATTTGAAATATATTTTAAATTCTGATAAATTTAATACTTCAGTCAAGATCATTAAATTAAAAGAAATTTGATTTGCTTTATTGATTTATATAAAGTCGCTTCTTTGATCAATTTTATAATATCCTTCAAAAGAAAATTAATTCTTTTTAATGCGTATTAATGAATTTTTATAAAATTTATAATAAATATATTTTAAGATTATTATCAAGAAAGTATTCTTTGTTATTTATAGGAAAGAAGGTAAATTGAGTAATCATTTTTCTCGGCAACAGAATGATATTTTTTGTATGTATAAACACAAGTTTTATTCCTTTGATATTCTACAGCTCAAAAACTATCCATTATCATGTGTTGTGTCTGATAAGCCTTGCATCTGTCATCTTTTATTTATCATAAACGTTATGTGTGAAAGCTAATTTATTGCACCGGGATCCAATGTTTCATATAATTAGTGCGGGAGTCCTTTAATATTTTACAGAAGAAATATACAATTCGTTGAAGAAACTAAACTCCTTTCAGTTGCATCACTCTTCCGGAACCACATCTTTAATTAGATCCTCGATGGATACGCTCATTATTATAAAACGTACACCATTTCCAGCTCTCTCACATAATCGTTTGCGTCATAGCTTTCGCACGATCTGTTATCGCGAATTTTGCCCCGTTTCTGACGTGCACGCTATTTGCGACGCTCGTTAATGGGATAGCAATTTTATGATATTACGTCGCGTATTTACCGACTATCTCGATCGCCGGTGAATATTATTAAATACACTTAAATTATTAAGGCAGATTTACTCTTTAAAGTGACGCTTGGACTTCATTATGACGCGGAGAGAGCGTAATTTCAACAACAAAATAATTGCATCATATTTTCATGTACCACCCGAAATTTAATGCATTCAATCGCAAAGTTTATACGTCCTACAGACACGACTCGTGCGTAATGTGAACATTTCTTGTAAAAACGTTCTTACCGTTTCTTTTCGATAAATTATCCGTTTCTCTTTCGAATTCTCGGATTCTCTTCCGGCTCTGATCATTATTGCAATCATTCGCCTCGTTGCGAGCGAAATTTCTGCTTTAAGTAATAATTGCGTGGCCACCAAAAACACGTAATTTATGAACATACGCTAACAACTCGCCAACGTATCGTCAA
Source organism: Trachymyrmex cornetzi (assembly GCF_001594075.2). Lineage (NCBI taxonomy): Eukaryota > Metazoa > Arthropoda > Insecta > Hymenoptera > Formicidae > Trachymyrmex > Trachymyrmex cornetzi. The sequence goes on along the minus strand of NW_017296157.1, from coordinate 4,300,974 downwards.
CGTATATTCACATCGAATATTAGTCAGTAGCACGCCTGATCGCAGATCTTGCGTCAGTTTTCGGGATCCGGTTTTCTGGATGCTTCAAACGTATTTTGCTTATGACACAGGCAAATTTATCGCAAACGATCATTCGTGAAATTTGTACGTTCCCATTCTGGGAGCAGTTACGGTAAAATAATTTGTTTGCAGCAAAGTAATACGCGTTAAAGCTTTGCGGCTGAGCTCTGCACAAAGCATATCCGTGCTGACCGCAAATTACGATGATTTCGATGGTTACGCCCATTTACGTTCGAAGGATCATTCAAAATGTTCGAATAATCCAGTGCGTTTATTCCTTCTTATATTTTGTATTATACGATACTTTTATACAACTGATATATAAATTATTCTCATAATTTTAACAATACGAGACAGCCAATTTCCAACTAGCCAGAGATGTTAAAGTTTTATTCTTTTAATTTGTTAAAATTATTACATGATTAGTTTCTATGTTATTAGATAAACGTAAAAAAGGAGCGTATTTTGCAATGTCTCTTTATTACATAAGGTATATTTGTTTTTATCTCTCTGTCTGGAATTATATTTTTATTCCCTTCATCTGCAATCTAGGTCTTTTTTTATCCAGTCCAAGACATTTTTTTACTGTTTTAAACATTCAAAAAATATTGAAAAATTTTGGGTTACTTTTCAACATCTTTATTACATTACCAAATAGTTTTTTAATTCAAATGTGTTCAAACCTTTATTTTAATAAAAATTGAGAAATAATGAAGAAATTTAAGAGTGAAATTTTGCTTATCCTAAAAAAACCTCATTATAAACGGAAAATTAATAATAAAATAAGAAATAAATAATCTAAGAAACATATTCTAAACGACTCGCACAAAAAGATCAATGTTGCTGATGATCTAAAAATTTTGCCAAATACAGATCTGAAATTTTTTGGACCATCAAAACAATTATGTAGAACATTTAAACGTTGATGACAATGCTGAAAAAAGTTTTAACATGCAACTAGTTTAAGCATCCCACATAATTAATTTGATAGTCCGAACAAAATTATTTTCAAATCTAGCTAAATTCTTAGATACTTTAGTAAAACATTCTTTCCGTGTCCAATAATTTAAGAGACGTATCTTAAAACGAAGGCAGTTTATCAGCGCTCGCAATAATATATTGGTACGCGAAACAATGATTTATCGTCGCGACGTCGACGATTTATTCGCGGCACACTATTCGATCGTCATCGCCGCGGCTTCGCAACAACGTGGATATCCGAAGGTTTTACCGCAACACGATTGATGGTTAGCATTTCAGACGGATTAGGATTAGAAGGGAGGCGTCCGTGTTCGGTGTTTAGTTCGCTGCTCATTATTTAACGCCAACGACGGCAAGATGCAATTAATAACAACGATGCGCGCCGCGGCGTCGTCGCCTCGCCTCTCTTCGCCTGATTTACGGAGTATCCCATACGCATTCCTAGCGACGCCTGGCCTAATAATCGCCGCGTGATTAACGGTCGACCGTTCGTTTCTGATAGTGCTCGGGATGAGCCGAGATTCGAGGGGCTCGCGGATGTTCGCGCCCGCGGCATGTGCGCCAGACAAATTTACAACATTACGAGTTATCGGATGCGAACATTCCTGCGGACGTAACACGGTAGAAGAGTGAAATTCCGCGAGGAATTCATTCTCTCCTCTCTTTATCTCCCTTTTTTCTCTCTCTCTCTCTCTCTCTGACGAGCACAGAGATGAAAAGATACTCCCCAAATTGCACCAGCTTAAAATATCCAAGCACTCCTTAACTGACGCTCGAAAAATAAGGTTAATTGTTAATATTTCCATAATTGAATTATTGTTGTGCTGGGTTTACAAATATAACTGAAGACCAAATCCTAAGATACAGAGAACAAAATTAAATGCCTGTATAGGATTCATTTTTAATAGTAGAAGAGATAAACACATTACGTCATTTTATTATAGATTGCAATGACTTAAAGTTAACGTTAATTCATAAATTATTTGGTTGAGAGTCAGCTGTATAATATCATCCATCAAATCCATCTCATCATCAACCAAATGTTCTCTATGGGTCTTACTTTCAAATCTGTACAATCATATAAAAATACTAAAGCGGATAATAATCTTCTTTTTTTGCCACAATGTAGAACGGAGCTTTATAGACATTACTTTAAATACTACGCATTTTTAAATTACAAAATGTTCTATTGTCTGAAATTCAAAGACAAGTTATATGGGTAGACCTATTATGCAGATCTCTGGCCATGAAATGGTCTGCTACCAGCTTGTTTCTGTGCTTGTTAAAATCGGACGCACGAATAATTTTCTTTTTTTGGGGTCTAATCTTCTTTTGTGTGCTTAGTTCCCTCATTATGCACTTATACTTATATACATTCTTTCTTAAATATAATAATTTTAATGTTAAAAATTATTAAATCACGCGAAACTAGTTCCGACTTTACAAAGTCTTCACCAGTCGCCATAATATACATAAAAGATGTTAAAATATTACATAATCGCAAAAAAAACCGGAATTAAATGTACTCTCTAAATTTGAATCAGTGGATAATCACTGATGTCGGTGCCAAGTATGCCACTGGTAATCAGTGAACTAAACGTGAGATCCCTAACCTAGCTAATCTTTATTATGTGATCTAACTAATCTTGTTTTAGTGCTTAAATTCAATGAATATGGTATTGGAAGATTGAAATTAACGTGCAAATATCAGTATTTTAGTTATATAATGCTCAAACATTCTTCCTTTTCTAATTGACCTTCGCTGATTATCAGTGCAAAGTATCCTACTGGGTAATTAGTGACTATTCACTGATTCAGATTTAGAGAGTACCTTTGTGCATCTGAAGGTATATTATCCCAGGGCACTTTAATAAATGTATGCTTTCTCTCTCTCCCTCCCCCCTCCTCCCTCTCTCTCTCTCCTCTTCTCTTTCTCTCGCGAAAAAATGCAGTCGTCTCGATGTTATCCGTTTCCCGAGAAAGCGTGCCTGGCAGAGCTGAAATTATTTTCGATAATAACGATCTCTTCACGCAGCGGTAACGAGCGTCGTTGTATGCTGAGATATTATTACACATGTATTTTGAGAGTCTCTCTCCTTTTTCTTTCTCTCAAAGTGAAAAATAAAATACGGTGACAAGTGAGATGGATCGTTGTATGTTGTTACCGTTATGACTGTTGGTAGCCCTCGAGATATCCATTTTTACATCAATTCAATGAATTGCGGTACAATTTTCGTTCAATTAACTCGACAATGTGGTTAATGAATGTGAAATATGAAAAAAGCAACAAGGATACATTATGACAAATTGACAGAGTTGGAGCAGGGGGTTAATGTCGTGGTAAGTGTTAAACGACAGGATTTTCGAGTTTCTTGAGAAATACGCGAGAAAGTAGCGCGTTCGGGCTCACGATGGTAAGCAGGGCGTTGCTTATCGAATCCTGATATCGTACATTCTCACTTCCTTCTCCGAGAAGTAACGCTCGTGGCTCGCGTGTCGTCTCTTAATAGCATGCATCATCATAACACTAATTGAATCAACTCCGGGAATCGCTTCTATACGAGAGATAAACATTTGTTTAGGCTCGGCCAAACACGCGCGTGATCTTTCTCGCACGGCTCGCGCTAATATATAATTCGACGTGCGTGAATTTAAACCGCATCTGCGGCGCGATACGCAATGCGCGATAATTAATCAACAGCGGCACCTCGATGTGACGTATTTTGCTATAAATTGCTGCGCAGAGCAATGTCGGGAATTGTCGAAATGCATTTCGAGAAACCCTTCGCGTTAGATGTGATTTGGGAGAAAATTGATTTCGTGTGCTTCCGTGCGTATTAAATTCATATCACCTCGATTCACGCACACGTCACGTTATATCGTGAGAGTGTGAAACAGCCATAATATAAAATATGATTTATCGCTGTATTATGTGAATATGTTTCGCCAATGGATACGATTCAGATTGGAGAACCATAAATGGGTCGCCGAATAAATTTTGCTTTTAATGATATTCTCATCATACTTTTAATGGTATAGTCATCACCGTGTCAGAACCACTTTTCTCCTGTCATCGATTTCTACTGTGTGAATACGATAATTTTTACTTGTTATTTAAAAACCACAATCGATTTCTGAATATTCTGAAAAGTTAAAATGTTTAGCTTTAACGCGAATTAAATTATAAATGTAATCATGTAAATCGACACTAAGTAAACGTGTGTATATAAAGTGTATTGATTAAGGATACACGAAAATAATGATTTTGCTGAAAGATTAAAAATTCTAGATATAAATTTGAAAATTATTTTTAATCTATCAAAATAAATTTGTTATAAATTAAAAAAATAAGAAACGCTGCAAAAAATTTTGGTACTCTAGCAACCGATTTGAGTTTCCAACAAAATTATTTTCAGATCTGTATCTAGCAAAATTGTAGTTCTTTGACAAAATCGTTTCGTATATATAATTACGATAAAAAAATAAACTCTTCTTTTTGTATATCGACTTAATGTTAAAATTAATAGATTTATATCTTTATACATTTATATACTTATAGATTTATATATTTAGTAATAATTTTGATAAAAAAGATTATTGTAATAAAATAAAGTACGATGTCATAGTCAATTGTTGAAATAAGTTTCTTGAATTAAAGAGTCCAGAAATAAAGTATATATAATTAGTCGTTAGAGTATAAATTCATAGTCATAGAGAATTAAGTAATCAGAAGTTATAATATGATTAAATATACTCTAAGTGTCATAACGATGTGCGAAGTTCTGAAAAATAAAATGGAGTAAGAACATCTTCGAAACAAATAATTCGGAAGAAATACAAATGTATGACGCGATTATACATAGTACATTAAGTCGTATAATGTACCGAACAACTGCAACGGGATTATGCTATCGTGCAAAATGTGCCAATATTATCGTCTCGCACTTTGCCGGCAAACGATTAACACGCCCACGCTATAACGGAGATCCATCAACTAGAAAATTGATTTGCAACGCCGGCTGTAAAAACTCAACGATGAAGATGATGTATGATCGTTTCGAACAAGTGTCATGATCCATTTTCTATCTTTATATTCGAACTGCGAATAATGTTTCAACCTAATATACGATTGAGTGTCAAAGAGGAAATAAGTGTTTTCATTTGAAATTTATATGTCACACTACTAGTTCTACATGCTCTTACAAAACCGGCTATTGCGATTATAGCAATTTAATTTGCATCCTGGTGGATTTCTAACATTTAATATGTATTTTAATGAACTATTAATCATATCTTGCTGATAACGAAAATAGATAGCCTCTGTATGAATTATCGTCTTTAACCCTTTGCAGTATAGCGACATACTCATGTCACTTTTTTTTATGATTTTTACAAATTTTTTACATATTTTTTTACATTTTTTACTTTTTTGTAACACTTGAGTTTTTGAGTTTTTTGTTAGTTTTTGTTAGTGAGGTGTAATATCACATCTTAATCTCCCTAAGAATCTCTCGATTATCAAGTTTCGCTGAAATTGGGGATAGAAAAATGTATGATGCAAAGAGTTAAAGGAAACACTGTTTAGATTTATATGAATTTTTCCATATGAAATTCGCGACGATACAAAAGTAACTGTATTTCTAAAATTCAACAGCTACAGGACGGAATTACCTGTCTGCGGAAATTCCGCAAACGCTTGCGGCTTGTGTCAGAAAACGACTTACACCCACGCGAGGATGCAGATCCATTAACCTGAGAGGGAGAACGATCGGGTCTCTGTACTATTAAGTACCGTTATATTCGCGGTGTCTTCGACCCGCGAAAAATCTAGTTGAATTAACCATGCGGAGAGCCGCGGTGAATTTTAAAGGCTATGATTACTACGAGCCGGTTCAAACACGAATGGATTTTTCAATTCGCCTTTCTTGATCCGGCGTAAACGTATGGTCGAGTCGCACGCGACGAAACGCGATATAGAGCTTTTACGTAAAATGTATTTAATTTAATCTTAGAGTATTATAATCATTGTCGAGAGATTCGACCGAGAGTCTACTAAAAACCAAAGACCAGATATTATATCATCAATTTTATTGAGATTGCCTCGTACGGATAGCGATTAGTTAATCGTTTTTTATATATTTTTATACGTCGGGATACATGAAATAACGCAACATAACGCAGATACGTTGATTTTTTTAGCGAACGGTGCGAAGATCGAAGTACCGTGATTAGATCTGTTGTGAGACTACGATTTTAATTTACTGACAAGATGTCGTTTGCTAATTACGTGCTGTGCTCGTAATCACTGCTAACGATTTTACATACGTGCAATGCCTTGGAGCAACTGTAAAAGCGACGATATTCATCCAATCTGACCTCAACCTCGTCCAAGCTTACGTAGATGCGTGCATGCCGACTGGGTTAACTCTCTGACCCTCGCAAACCATCTGTGTTCGGCGACGTTACTCGAAACATTTGCTAACCAGCCTCATGTACCTCCGATTTCCTCTTTCACCTTATCTCTTCCTGTCTCTTGACTGTGGTTCAGTTAGCAATTTTCTAGTTAATCATAATGAATCACTTGGTGATGCCGCTCAACTCCTTGCTGTGCTATTTTATGTGTCTAGGTTTTTTGTACATTTCAAATTTTTTACTTCATTTTTTCTCTCTCTTTTACCTTCCGTTTCTTTTCTTTCTTTATTAAATATAGTAATTGCCCTTTTTATTTATTGTTAGTACGATAAAAAACAATATTTTTGTAAGCGAAAGGGCAAAGGGCAAAACTAAATTTCAAAATTTTTAATATATCAAATAATATTATTTACGGTAATATTTAATAAAGTGAAAAGCAAATGAAAGGAAATGAATAAAGTGAACAAAAAACAGAGAAAAAGAGAAAACATATGAAAAACTAGATAGATACGCATAAAATAGCACAGCAAGAAGTTGAGTAACTTCACCAAAATAATTTATTATCTTTGTCTAATTAAAGAGATCTAATTAAAAATTTTTTAATATAAATATTTAATTAAAAATAATCTCTATATTAGAAAAATTGATGTTGAGTTGATATTTACAACGATCGATTTTTATTTTATATTTAAAGCGTACACTGAGAAAAACGTCTGATCGAAAATGAACGAACCAAGTGACTTTGGTTTTTTTATATTAGTTAAAATTTTAGTTCTCTCTACTAGAATTCTAGCAGATTTAAAGTTCTGATTAAAATTCTGATAGACTAAAAATTTTGATTCATCCATTTTCAACAAGAATTCCAATTAATCCAATCAGACGTTTTTTCCAGCGGTTCTCGAGCATTTCGCTGCTCGCGGTTTCCCAAGGCATTTCTTAAGTAATTAAGTAATAATCGGTCTTCTCCCGAAGATATCCGGGCGAATGTGTATACCCGCACTGAGACGCGCGTGCATTTTGTAATTATACTCCGCGACTTTTCAACGCCGCGGCAAATTGCGATTGGCCGTTCATCAACGTTTCTCTGGACGGAGCTGGCAGCACGACGGAGCCCAACTACGGATACTTTTCCACCTTTATCCTCGATAAGCGTGCTCCGTGCTCGCGCCTTGGCCGCGGAGAGATTATGGTTTTCAACGTTCGAGCCGCGCCGCGGTCCGTAACGTTTCTCACGTTTGCGTAAGACGATGAATCTTTCAACGCTCGTCGAAGAAGACGTGAAAAAGGCATCCCGCCGTGCCACAGCGGTGCCTTGTAATGAAACAAGAGGAGTTATGGATTAATTCAAGGATATAAAATTATGCGCGAAGATTGGCTTTCGATTTATATTAATAGTAGCAAACAATAGCGACGGGATAAAATGAAAAAGGACACGTAAGATTGAAATCCGTTTATTTAAATAACTGCATTAAAAGATTATGTTTTATGGGAGACTTTGAGATATCTACTGTTTCATTAATCATATTTGATTACTTCTGTGGTTGTTAAAACCGTGACTGGAGAGAAGCGCTAAAAAAAAAAGGAACAAAACGTTTGTTCTCAAAGAGATGCACTTAAAGTTTTTATTCCTTTCTGAAATACTCGACAGTAATTACGACTTCATTAACGGTTAATAGTCTTTAAATAGGTTTTTGTAGCCTTTTTCTAACGACCGTCTCAATTAATATGAGGAATGTAAGTAGAGAACTGACAGGCAAGTAGGGAATTATCGTGGATACAATTGCGAAGAAACGTTGCGTTAAAGAATGCGAGAAAGGATGGTAGATGGAAGGGAGATAACGCTGGTAGCCGCAACAGGCTATACAGTATCGACACCCCGATACTTTATGGGACATAACTTGTTTATCAAACATTGCATCAAGAAATAGACAATCAGGACTTGAGCGTGCGAGCTAAAGATGGCCCAATTCTCTCGGTACATTTAGTGCTAAAAGTGGCTGCCTGATCTTGAGCCTTCATTTACATTACGAAATGTTTACATCGATAGATCTGAAACACTCAGTGCAGAACTATTTTGGCAAAACTTTGATATTCGCCAAGAAAATTTAGTTACGATTCAATGTGACGTCGAACTAAGAAGCCAGTTGAGAAAATCGTCCTTTTCGCGTAAGAAAAGGCAGGGTTGCCATAGACCTGGAAAAGTCAGGGAAAAATGTAAAAAAAGTTTGGAATTTCGCGAAATTTGCTCACAATTCCTTGAAATTGCTCCTATTCCAAATAATTGTTATAATTTTTTAAATATTATATCTGACATTTATAGTCAAGTACATTCAAAATTTGTGCACTTTAAACGATTTTAATAAAATAATTAAATTTATATTTAAAATTTATATTTGATTCCTCTTTTTCGTTATAACTGCATTCTTTTTTCCAAAACTGATTTATTTTATACTGTGGTTTGAATTTGCACCCAAAATTGTACTATGCTACTAAGCTTTTTTTCCGTTATTTTTAATAATATAAAATAGCTTTCCTACAATCCTTGAGTCTAAATGTTGAAAGTTACATATTTTATATTACTCATGGAAAATTTTTTATTTTCATCTGGAAAACCTGGAAAAGTCAGGAAATTAAAAAATTCATTTTCTACGGTAATCCTGGAAGGTGGCATGAAAAGAACCATTCAACTCTCCGGACGATGGATTCTACGCAGAAAGGACAGTTTCATTGAAGTATCTAACTACAAATTTAACTACATACAAAAATCTGTAAAATAATTTTATTAAATTCTCAAAATAATTATGTAAAACGCTTAAACTGATTGCTAGAATGTCAAAACTTTTTGTATAGCATTGCTCGTCATGCTTGATTTCTACGTAATTATTTTAAAGGTTTAACGAAATTACTTTTAGATCTATATCTATCTGTATAATACTTCAACAAAATTGTTATATTGTTCAATTTAATAAACATAATAAATTAAACGAATCTTACAAATCCATCGTCAGTAATTATGTTAGATTTTAGCGTCAGCTCTGAAGGATTAATAAACACGAAGTATCATTTTCTTTTCGAAAAAGCCTCACAAGCACAGTTAGATTTTTCCGAAAAAATTCACGCATTTATTACGACGACGATATCATCGATGTGTGGCCACTATAAGAGTCCCGCTGCTCCACCGTCGTTGCACTTCGCTCCCTCGTCGGCTTACGTAATTCACCTCGAGAGACCTATGGTGTACTCAACATACCGGCTATCTTACGGCACACTAGTGCTTTACTTACCTTGCGTTATGTACCGCAGCAAGGAGGGCCGAGCGTGAGGCCACGCTAAACAACTCGCACGTACTCGCAGCGATTAATATGCAGTACGGTACGTGATATCGCGCCCGCGCTGCGCTCTCTTCCATACACGTCCTAACACATGTCCCGTCCCGTAAAAAGAAAGACTAAACTGTTTTTTTTACATCCGCACGAAATTTATCAGCGTCGCAAGCACGTCCGCAATCGATCATCGTGCTTTCACGTTCGGCACGACGGCGGATATTATCATGATGCAAATATACTTTCTCTACGATATAGATGTAATCCTGATTACGAAAGTAGCTAAACATGAGAATTGAATTAATCACGTAATTTGTATTTTATGAACCGTCTCGCGAAATGAGACACTCTCATTTCAAATTTTATCATTACAGGTTGCTTAAAAATTTACATATCGATAGCGTTCCAGGATTAATGAATATTTAGAATATTTTCGTAATTATCCGCGTAAATATACAAATATTTTCCTATATCAGTATTTGAAACTAATTTAATAATTTTTAGGTTATTAAATTAAATTGTAAGTCTCGTTTCTTCTATTTTTTGAATAAGCAAACAAATAGTAAGAAAACAAATGATTTTTTCTACTATTTTTATAGATTTGAAAATTTATTTTTAGCCAATATTATTATTACACATTAACTATATATGTATATCTACTCCTTTCGATGTATCCTTTTATATATTGACAGAATATAACGACACCATTCGGTATCGTTATCGTTTTCATATCGCTTATAACAGTTTTTTTTCTTTTACCTTTTGAGATACACACCCCTCTTGAGTTACGAGCTGACCCAGTTTCTTGGACTTTTCCAAAGTTATGCTCCCGCCTCCGAAAAGACACTCCCATGCGATATTCGGCAGTGTTTCCTTGAATTGTACGTCACTTCGGGCGATCATAAATCACAACGCAGTCCGAATAAATATCACGTATTAACTCAACATTAAAACTTAAATTATTGATCCGCATGGCAGCAATACGACGCCTACGGTGGTGATGGGCTGATTTAAAAGAAGTCTGAAGGACTCCTTGGCGATAGAAAGCGATATAAACCGTCTATGAGATCTACCAGGAGACGAGAAGTATCGTGGGGATTACTTTAAGCATATCTTTGTTATTCTTTACAAGTAGAATTTAGATTAATCCATTAAGAACGCTATCGATATTGAGTGATCATTAGAGAGTTCAAACTGACATATAACGGACTCAATTTTTAAAAGCTTGTCTTCGCTTGTCCTAGCGTTTACTATGACAGATTGGTTCTCCTATTGATCCCTAAAAAGCATAGCTTAATATTTAATAATCTAATTTGTACGTATCGATAGCATTTTTGGGTCAATGATTTTTGTTTTAGACGTTTAACGCGCAATACATTTATTATAAGACAGCTATTTGATTTTTTATCTCGATTTGGCAATCGAGAATAGTTCGTCACTTAATTGGGCATCGAGAATCACGGTTCTGTATCAAAGATAGACATTAGAAGCGAGATAAATCCGCGGAAATTGACTTTTCGACGAAGAAACGGCCTTAATTGACGCGGCTTTCTATGAAATCCACGGGATAGACATTGTCGTGGGACGAGCTAATTGATCGAAACAATTGCCGAGGCGTAATTGATGTCTTATCAGTGACAGACGTCGTTACCGAGCAGAAAAATATCTCGACAGTGCGGGAAAATAAATGCTTGATAAAATATTTTTATGAAACGTGACATTTTGAACTTAACGGGCCGACAGAAGTCGTTTCGTTTCAGTTTTTTTTTTTGCGAGACTTTCATTTTGCTCGTAACATTATTGGAAATACTTCACCGAGCGTATCTCTCTCAAATTCTACTTTTTAAAATTTTCTTTCTCTATTTTGCGAGAATAACCAGCTCGACAGCTTTAAATAATATCCGCATTTCCCAGGTGTAATCCACGGCAAATGTCAAATTCTCCAAATTAATGTCACGTCCAAATAGCCGAGATTGCAATATCTGTATCTCTACCAACGCTTCTCGTTTACTCTGAAGAAGCCAAGCTAAATCGTCCGTAAATTTCATCTTGGCGTCGAGAATTATTTACATTCCATGCAAATGGATGTGTAGCTATGTGACTTCATTAGTATTGTATGTTTTGGCATACCTAGCAAAAGAACCATTTCCATCCCACTCGTGTCAGCCAATGATAAATATCATACCGAAATATGCATGAAACATTACGTTCGTTATTTATTACTGCTGATATTACACGTTTTGGAGTGCTGCGTACGCCTAAAGTTGAGGAAGAAGTATGTAGTTTGTTATTACATTCCAAGAAATATAAGTACGGATTTAAAACCATCTGTGTTGATCTATTGATGCCACTCTAAGTGTGACATACCCAACCTTCATTTTTCAATGCTGTTTCAATACTTTTCCCATTGTTTTACTTTTTTATTAATAAAAATACATACATTTTTGCCTAGAACCTTATGTTCCTTAATGTCTAGCGTTTAAGGATTAAATATAATTCTAATTTCAACTCTCATGTGTGTTGATATAAATACCTCATGTTAGTCATGTTTAGTTGATGTTGACATGAAACATGACTAACACGAGGTAGATTTAACATCGTGAGTTTTTTTAACCACATCATGTTGGTATTTATATATATTATGTAAATATATCGATATCAATTTTGAGAATTATATAAACACCGTATTGTGTTATCCACACTCATATTTTTTAGAGGCTTTTCTCTGCTAACATCTTTTTACAGATTTATAATTTTACTATTAATTTTTTGTAATCAGTATCAAATATCTTTGGACTCGATATTTAATATTCAGGCAGGTAAAGACATTTTTACATTTTACTTGCAGCTGGCGATACTTGCGCGAACAAAAAGTTTCGCGTTCATTTGCATACGCGTATAATCGCGATCGAACGTCGAGTCCGGCGCGCGATTCTCTTTAATTGGGAGTGCGATGTGTGCCCCGTAGTTACGGGAATGACGAGGGCAACGGGACGTATCTCTGCTTGGGCGTGGACCGTCGACGGTCTCCTGGGTGTATTTCATTGTCCACTCGGTGTGGGTGTCAACGCCCCCGTCAAATGTTTCGCCCTCGCAAACGTCCCGCAGAAAGAACGGACGGGAGTTTATTTTCAGGCGAACGTTATAATTAGATGCGATCCGAGGCTCGTAAATATAATTTCGTGTTGCACCTTATTTACGATCGCAGCGCAAAGATACCGCTACTTTGTGAGCAAAGAGGGACGGCACGGCTGAATTCCTCACTCACACGCGTTAATTTCGTAAAATTTATTTTTGTGGGTTTGGTACATTTGAAATGTACGAGACAATTAAGGGGATAGGCGGAATAAAAGCACAATTCTACTCAGGCCCTTTTTCCGGCAATTAGCTTTTTCATGTATTACTGATAGTAATAGAAAAGTATTGTAACATGTATAACTTCTTAAAGATATTACGTAAATTTATTTAATATTGTACCCATTTGTGTATAATAAAAAAGTAGCAAGTTATTTTAATTTTTATTAATATCAAGATTTTGTAATTAGGCCTTTATTCCGCCCATTTCCTCAATTAATGTTCATTAATTGCTGCTCACATCAATCTTCAAGAGAGAGAGAGAGAGAGAGAGAGAGAGAGAGAGAGAGAGAGAAGGAGAGAAAGAGAGTGCGTGTAGAGTATTATTTTCAATTTATTGAATTCTTTATTATGTAAGTGGTGCAACGTACATAGTTACAGGTTTTTCGCTGTAATACTCATTAATACATTGTTAGTTATATCCCTTATAGGGTGATCCGAAATTCCCGTATTCGACGTACAGAACATGATACTTTATGCTAAAACAAATAACTTTTTCTTTTAGCAAAATTGCAGAATTTTGGATCATCCTATATACAAAGGGTTTTATTATATTGTTTTGTATTTTTATATTCTATTAAATTTATGAGAGATCCTTTATGTTACAATACAATTTTTTTTATATCCAAGCTTATACAACTGTAATAAATAAATCTTGCGCATTCGCATTTCTGTATTCGATTTTGTTCTTATAAATCTAACAAATATATATATATATAATATATATATGATCGGTCGCGAATGTTACAGCGGGCATCGTATATTTACATATGCCAATATACGTCTATCTGTTGTTTTCCACCCGCTCTTTCTCTCTCTATCTCTTTCTACCTCCGAATACAAATCCCACGCTGTGTCTGCAAAAGCAACTTCACGCTAATGAATAATAATAGCTAATAACTTAACGTCCGATCGATCAACGCCTTGCCCTACGGTGCGACACTTGCACCTGCGGCAAATGTTGCAGTCAGCCAAGTCGACCGGTGCGATTACGATCGATTCCTTTCGGAATTCCGCGGTAAAGGATGATCTCTCTTTCTCACTCTTTCTGCGGTGGTATACTTTTTCATCGCGACATCACGATCAATCGACGCAAAAAAGAACGACGAGTACCACGATCGTTTGTTATTATTACAGGGTATCGTATTGCCTGCAACTTCACCATCGGCGGTTTTGTCTGCAGTTTCGTCAGCGGATAAAATGTAGTGTTCGTCGCAAAGCCTCTCGTGCTATCTCGTAAATCTCGTGAAAGCTATATTGGGGAATATGTAACTGAAAATGTTAGTATCAGATTTAACAAGAATTATATATAGATTGAAAAAGAAAAATTTTACTTACTCATATTTTAATCTCTTAAACCTTATTTTTGAAAATATTGAAAAGATGTGAAAGTATACATTTTTTGCAAATGATATTGCAGATGGTATGATCATTTAAAAGACTAAATTATACTTTATATTTTATATAAATATTTCATATAATTTATGTATTTTTTATTTTATACAATATTATACATAAATGCTCGTAAATAAATAAATATCTATTTTTTTAATGAACAGTTATATTGTATGTATTGATGCTGAAAAAAACATGATGTATCGACATTAATAATGGCAATAATGACAATGTTAAAATATAGGAAAATTCCATAATTTAATACCTGTAATGATTAGAAAGATGACTATAATAATGTCAGTTATTGACGATAATGATTGTCGACAAGTTTTAATTATCGCGTTAACATCCACGTATAATGTATCAAATAATTCTTTGAATAGCAGGTATGGAGACTCTGTAGAAATAATTTGCATGATGCCTGCGTGTAATATATCCACAAGACTCCACGTTAAACTTCATAATTCTTCCGTGAGGTATGCGCGTCACACGATAATTAAGTTAATTACCTTCATACTAGTCGTACGAGTCAGCCGGACAGAGCATAAACTGAACGCGCTCGACGCGATTCGCGTACTTATCGCGATTTTGCTGGAGAGTACCAGCTGCAGAATGACAGCCGATGATGGATGCCGTCATGTTCCCTAATCGAACTCTCACCGCGTCGCAGCCGATCGGCCGCGGCCATTAAAACGCGCTGCAATTAATGAAGAACCGTTCAGAAACCGTATAACTAACTTGGATAATGCCACCGCTAACACACGCCGTCCACGTTTCTTCGGTTTTTTTTTTCCTTTGCGTAGACCTAAACGAGAGAATCTACAATATATTTTATGGACTATACCCCCGAAGCCCGACTGAGCATCGGGTATTAATTCTTAATTCGCGATCGCGTTAGATAAATAACTTCTATAGCTCTATAATTTCTATAGCTCTGTAATTTCTACAGGCCAAGTGAGGACAAATGAAAATTTACTGTGCAAAAACCGCTACAGACGTAATTCTTAACCGATCGAAATGGTTTCTTTTAATTAATCATTAATAAATTTCAAAGAACATTATAGAGTTAGATTTTTTAAAAAGATCCCGTGAAATATACAATATTAATAACATATTAATAATTGGACATTATTATTATTAACCAAAAGTTAAATTATTCGAATTAAAGTTGCTTTTGCACTCTTTTAGCTATCTTACGTAAAGGTTCTTGAGGTTGCTAAATATGAACCTAATGTAAAATTAAGATTTAACTATTGCCAGCTGTATCAATCTTGTTGTCAACTTTAAAAGAAATGTATGTTTTGATTGATTTCAAAGGATCTTTTACAAAAATCTGACTTCACAGTTTTCTTTGAAATTTATTAACGATTAATTTTAAAAAATTCGTCTTGATCGATTAAGGAGGTTTTCACTAGTAGTGGTGTTATATGTAAAGAGAATTGAGTAATTCATGAACATTTCGTATTCTTACACGAAAATGATACGATGAAATTTTATTTTTTTTAATTCAAATATGTTCTTTAAACTTTATTCTTTTATACTCATATAACTTTTCAAAATTCTTTTATTTTGTTTATAATCAAAATATACTTAAAACCATTCTTCTTAAAAAATTTAGCTATGTCAAAAAATTATTTAAAGAAAGCTATACGCTCAAAAAATCTAGAAAATTTATTCTCAATATTTTATCAAATTCTTGTATTATATATGAGAAGACTGGAGAGTCTTCTTAAGAATTACGGTCTCTATCGATTTTTTAACAGTAAATTTTCATTTCTCCCCACTGAGCAATGGCACAGTAAAAGTGCGATGAAATTTCCTGCGTTACGTCGGACTGGCGCTTTCATCATTTTCTGTTTTTGCACGGTTTCCTCGTTACTAATCATCCAGCAGATTTCTCGCAAAATCGGTCACGATTTTAAGCTTAAGCGACGTAATCCGTCGGGTGTTCGCGGCTCAGCGGAGATTTGCCGGAGAAAATATTCTCACGGGATCGCCGTTTCCGCGAATATCTCCGAGTTTCGTATCTTGACAGGCTCATAAAACACGGTATGATAAATAGTAGCGAGTTATCAAGCTGTGTACGACGGGAAAATTTGTTATACGTCAACAAGACGGTTTTTTTCTCCGTCGAACTAAATGGTGATAAGCTGCACGAGTTGGGTATATTTAAATCATCTTAAATGCGCGCCGCGATGAATCCTTATGCGGTGATTTCAAGCGTTACCCCTCTCGTTACTCGAAACGAAACAAAAATTGCCATTATTGACGCTGTCGTCGCTTTTATGGCACGTAAATCGCTTCCAGGAGTGCGACGGCGTTCACCTAATGTGCGAAGCGCGGGTTAAATAATACGCAAAATCAATATAAATCACTTACACCTGGGACGAATGCGTGACATTTATGCTGTCGTGTCCGACTTTAATTTACCGCTCGTCGGCCAGCGCGTCGTGTTTCGTCGTGATATATTGCAAGACATTTCTTTGTGGTCAGCTATGCACGGATGTGAATTCAATTGCATCCCATGCAACGTAACAAAGCTGCGTGAAAATCATGCAAACGCAACAAAATCGGCCTCACCTTCGTCGCCTTCATCCGCGGATGATGAAGTTATCAAAAAACTCCGTAACTCAACCGAGAGAGCTGCGTCCCGTCATAAATATCTCCAGTAAAAGGAAACAATGTCACGATGAAACCCCTGTCGATTTACTCACCCTGTCTACGTTCGTCTGTCTCGCGCGCTATCGAATCTCGCCGATATTTCGTCGAGTCCGCGATTTATGCGCGAAGCGCGCGAATCAATTATCATAATTAATTGCCGGATTATAAAGCTGGCGCGCATTCGCGGGGCTCTTATAAGACCCAGGCCGTTCACCATCCTCTGGCTGGCGAGTAACAAATCCCTATTGATCATTCGGACGGCGACTATTGGCCGGCTTAATTAATCGATCCGGTATTAATCGGTACGAGTACATTGCCGTGGCCGCGCCGTAAAGTGCAATTATGCCGGCGCTGCCCTGGCATCGATATAATGAAGAATTCCATAGACGATTTTCGAGGGAGTAATCTTTCTTGCCGGTGGATTGGATTAAATCGTCGCAGATTGTAGAGTAGTCTTCTTAATGAGGCTTAAGTGGTCGTACCGTCACGTTTAAGCCAGTTTTACCGATGAAAAAGAAGATTGAATTATGAATTTACATTATATCCTCTGAGAACGTTTAAAGACGTCGTTTAATTTGAGGATATCGCTTCTTTTAATCCGCGCCAAAAGTCTTTCGGCAGCGTAATATTAAAAGCAAATTGATACTTATAGATAGCCAATACGAGAGACTTTTTTTTGTAAAATACCATATTAAAATAATTGACAAATGACATGTATTAAAGATACACGTTGAAATAAAAATTTTACCTAAATTACAAGGGACATAAGTACCATAAAAAATAAGAGGAAATATGATGGTACCTCAAAGCGGGAATTATCCATGGTGAGGAAATATATTATGCAGTATAAATGTACAAGATGATTGGAGGTATATTTATACGAAAGACCTTATCCGATTTGCGGACATATTTAGTACATACATTCATATTGCAACTTCTGGCATACTTCCCGAATATCTATTGATAATTTATTATATATTGGTATTCAGTGAAGGTTTCTAATATTCTCAGAAAACATGGTATCATTTATGTGACTTTTTTATAGAGCAGAAACGTGAAAAATGAAAATTTTTATGTATGTATGTACGTTACACATACATACCTACATACAAAAAATATTCACTTTTCACGTTTCCGTTCTAGGAAAAAAGTTATATCATTGATCCCCAGGCACGTATTATGGACCTATGTGGAATGAATTCCGATCAGAATTATTCCGTTTTCCTGGAATCTAAAAAACAATAGGAATAAAGGGAATAATTAAATATTTCTAATTGGAATTTATTCCGAATAATTCCATAATACGTATTGTATACGCAATAATATACGTCGTTTGGTATGACTCGTAACTGTAGACTATTCTCGATCGTCATTTGTTTGTAAAAAAACTTTTTAGCTGCATTATGCAATAAAAAGTTGGAAATGTATATGTGTGTTTTTATTTCTCATCGTTTTAAAATATCGGAGATTCATTGTACATCCTGTGCAATTGAGTGGCGCAGAGGGATGAAATATCTAAAACTGTTGCTTGGCTTCTTTTTAAGCAGAACCTGTTCATACGAACATCGATAACGCGACGTCATAATAGCCATTGTAATTCACCAAGCATTAATACAGTGGCATTTGCAAGTCAGGTGGTGGTGTATTAACTTCGATTACCTTGTGCTCTTTTCTTTCGTGAACCAGGTGAATAATTGCCTGTACTTTACTGCACTGTCCGACGCATAATCGCATAACGCACTGTTGTAACGCACACGTGTATGTTCGAAGGGAAAAAAAGGGACACGTTCGTGCGCATACACGTACCAACAATAAATTTACATAGCGATGTAATCGCCAAAGAACAAGTGACCGGACAAGAAGATTCTCTATCTGTGTGGTAGGCAGTAAGGAAACACCTTGCTGGTTAAAACGATATGCTCGGCCTAACGAGCGAGGGAAGCGTGATGCAGAATATGATTGCAATCGTCGATATAGATATAACTACCGGGCAATAATCGCGCGATGAATCCGACAATGCATTTTATAGGGTTTAACAGTCAATTAAGGCTCCGCAATATGAATGAGCCAAAAGCGATTACGATCTCGAAAGTGATTATGATTCACATCGTTAGTCCTCTTAATGAAAGCGGGTATTAATTGTTGAAATCATTATAGTTTATGGAACCTCGGTGAAGCATTGTAATTTCCTTTACCTGGTTTTACTTACTGATGATAATTATAAAGCGATTATGAATTATGTAGATGTTTAAGATTTGTGTATTTAACTGAATTATGAAGAGAATTACAGATTGAGATATGTGTATGTTTTATGTTGCAGGTAAGTACTCGCACAGGCGGAATATATTGCTCACGCAAGGATGCGATACATATCGGTGAGTCACTCTATGATTTAATAAAACATCGATGATCGGAGAATGCATTTTATAGTATCAATATTTGATCATACGTTTATCTCAAGCAATTATCTTATTTAAATTAGTTCTGTGAACGTAATTAATCGAAGTTATAATCGCTAATTGAAAATGATACACATGTTTAAAGCAATTATGACAGATAATGTAGAAATAATAGGATAAAATAACACGTAAATAATAAATGAAAAATGAATAATAACGAAAGATTGTTTTAATCAATTTCTATTTTCAAGACTAAACTCTATAAAATATATCTTAATGGAATATAA
This sequence comes from Trachymyrmex cornetzi, assembly GCF_001594075.2. Taxonomy (NCBI): domain Eukaryota; kingdom Metazoa; phylum Arthropoda; class Insecta; order Hymenoptera; family Formicidae; genus Trachymyrmex; species Trachymyrmex cornetzi. The sequence continues at coordinate 4,281,102 of NW_017296157.1, read as the reverse complement.
AACAGCAGAGAGAGTTTAAATTATGGTTCTTTACATTTAACTCCATTTCCGATGAAATTCATTGCAACGAAACGATTCACCTTCGTGAACTAGCCATTTTACTTAGCGAGCTTTCGTGTGGAGGCGTTATTAGCTGGCACGAGAGTTCCTGTTTTCGCATTGCTGAACCCACTGACACAATTGATCGCAATTACCAGACGTTCGCCATTATACCTGCAGAAGTTCGGTGTTCAAATGTGCGTGACAACTACGGGAAGATACGAGGATATAGATACTGCTTCGTGATATTTTAACACTATTATTTTCAACATAGGAAACGGCGACCGAAACTCGTCGTTATAAATTATAATTCTCGAATGACGCAATCGAATTTCGAAAGTAAATTATACGAAAATGTCCAAAAGTATTTAACAAGATAAACGATCTCGACCATTTATCTAGCCATCGTGTCCTGCATCGTGTCGCGTATTTTTTTCGTGTAGCTCGTACATTTTGTATAAAGTATAGAACAGTACAAAATATCCTCAAAAATTGATGATTCATATCTAACGAAAAATAAATTGAAAAACAGTTTTATTGTGAATAATATCTATTTTTATAACAATTTAAATATTTTGTTGGTTTTCTTTTAACTTTTATTATCTCTAGTACTTTTTTGAGAGAACAAATTGAGAATACTTAAAATAGGCTATAATAATATATAGACATGCATCCTTAACCTATTCCTCCTCAAAAAGTGCTGGAGGTAATAAAAACTGAAAGAGGATTAACAAAATTTTAAATTTTTGTTATAAAATTAAATACTATTTAAAAAAAAAATACTTCTTAATTTATTTTTAACAAAAAATGAATTAAGAAGTAGTTTTAATAAAACTTTTAAATCAATTTTTGACCCAGTAGGAATTAAGTCGTTTTCATTAATCTCTGAAGTATCAGCTTGATAAATTTGATTTCGAAAAACACTTTTACATACTCGAAACGTTTTAATAAGGCTGCAAATATAAATGTATTTATGATGTAAGGTCCTGTGAAACTGGCACGCTTGTCAAAGCGAGCACGTGGAACTCGCGAGGGGAACTTTGCGTTTCGAACTCAGTCGTAGATTCGACCACTCATTAGTGCTAACGCTCGACGAATGACCGTTCCACCTGTCCACTTCACGTGCAATTAGCCTTCCATTTAGGTAGACATGGTCCTCGAAACAACGACCACGTCGCCGCTATTTCAGTCGGCGGCGTATGTCAAGACAGATGAAAAGGCTCTCGATCAAGCGGCACTCAATTTGGAGCTCCAAGCGCTCTCCGGCGAACCTTTCCGCGGTTCTCTATAAATGATCATTGCGACCGCATTTGAATGCGGTCTGCGATCGTTATGCATAGAAAGCGCACGCGATTATCGGCCGTTTAATTGCCGAAGGAGTGGATGACGTTGAATCGCGATCAGAGAATGACGTAACTCAAAGAGAAAAAGGGAATAGACTAATATAGCAATCTCATTTATTTCACATTGACTATAAATATGCTTAACATTTTTATTTATGTATTTTTATTACATATTTCAATTTATTTATAATATTTATGTTATTGTATATTTATTTATTTTTTATGCTGAAAATTATTTCGGGAATTACGATTAATAGTTCGAGTTACATGCACTGCTTCTTTGCACGAATATTTGCTACAAGCTTCGAATATATTATTTAAATTTTTATTTATCATTATTAACGATGAAATTGCCTGCTACAAAGAACAGAATTTGTTGAAGATTCTAGTAAGATCGTATAAACGTAGAATTTTATTTGCCAGAGTTACAGCGTTCTTATAAACAACGTAGTCTTCCTCTCGCATACTTACTTCCAGTCCAATTTTTTTATCAAGAATATCGAATTAAGCATTACTCTTTATTGCATCTAAAGTCACATCGCACACACTTTTATGTAACTTGTGCGATTTTGCGAGACGTATAACATGTGGAAATCGAATTGGTTTCATTAATTGTAAAATAATATTAGCTCAATACATCTCGATTTGATCTCGAGAGATACTTGTAAATACATTTTTATTTCTATGCCAAGTCATAACGAAGGAGAATCGATGTGTTCATTTTCCGAAGGGTAGGCAAAGTTCAACGTTTAAATAGATGTAGCATAAACTTATTAGTCGGTGGTGAACTCGCCTTTCACGTTATTTACGATCTCAATGATGTAGCAATTAAAATTACACGATTCAAAGTATCTCTGATGATCAAGCCTACCATCGTTATCGAGCAGGTGTAACTAAGATCGGCGGCGGTGAGTAGCGCGGCTCTCTAGGTCTTATGAAGCCGTTGTAAGCTCGCCGCGGGGGTCCCATCGGCGAGGCGTGTTACTTGCCAGCGTGAATTACGCGCGGTTTTGCATTTACACTGAAAACCGAAGGAGATCGGGGCCGGGAAACTGATATTTATCGCGTCGCGAGCGCACGCGCAACCGCAACAGATTCGTCGGCGATGCATGCTGCAGCAACGTCGTGCATCCCGAACGACGTCTCAATCGACACACCCAGCGTTGCACGCCTAACGTTTTTTGCTTGCGCCTTACGACGGGATTGTACAATAAATATAACCGCGATGGCGCCATCGCCCCGGCTTATGAAATTCACCGAGCGGGGGACTGTCTTGCTGAGTCTTGAGAAAATCCCACCCGGCAAGATTGCTTCTTTCTTTTTTTTCGCGCTCGGTCGACAAATAAAATTTAAATGGCGAAAGTCGCGAGAGGAGTAATTACATAGAGTTAATGTAAATGACAGATTTACAAGCATCGCGATATCGTGTTGGCGTACACCGGGAAATTGCGTGTCTGTCTCGGCTAAATTGATGGCGAATACGTCCGTAATCCATTTAACCGAATAACAAACATGCGCTTAATTCTCAGTAATTCTATCACTAATTATCGTTCTTATGTGTTTTGTATTAAATTGGAACATGTTGTTGTAATAGGTTTAAAGCGATGCCGTGTTATTGCACAATCTTATATAGCGTGCAATTTTTAATATCTCTCTCTCTCTCTCTCTCTTTATAAAGACTTCATCAAATTAATAATTCTCTCAAGAGAAGAGAATAAATTTAATAATTTAGACTCTTGTACATAAAGAGTAAAATTCAAAACGTTAAAAAATGGGCTATACGAGTATAACGCAATTAGTGATGCGCAAAATCCTAAATGTAAAGTTGTCTTTAATTAAATGTTATAATATTAGGAGATATAATATTATGAAATAAAAAAGACAATTTTATACTGAAGATTTTGCGCACAACTAACTTCATTAGACTCGTATAATTTTTTTTAACCCTGTTTTGAATTTTAATTTCTTTAAGGTTTAGTTACACTGTTAGATATTAACCCAAGAAAAATATCTGAGAAAAATTAACCAAAAACTATGTTGAATTTACTAAACAGCAACCAGCCAAAAATCTTGATTAGGTAAAACCGATTAGTAACAAGCCATTTTCTGAATAATAAATTTTGGAATATTCTAGTCATTATTTTCTGGCCAATAACAAGCCAGAAACTATCGGATCAGGCAGATCAGTAAATAATAATTAATTTTTGGTCAATAAAACTTGGAAAACTTGTCATTATTTTCTATTTAACAATCAAGGAACGATAGTAACTCAATCTCTTGCGTAAGCCCTACATTTTATTATTTTTAACTTTGATGTATGTTAAAATGTAAATCAATCCATTTCTGTGCGGTTGCTCAATTTCAAGCAACCGCATAATTTCAACATTCACATAAACGTATGCACTTAGTAAATGATGAATTAAATTTCAGTTAAATTTAATACATTTCTTGAATTAAATTGTTTAATTCCGTTGTTTTAGTTAAATTAACGTTTCAGTTAAATTAATGTTGAATAGGAGTATAGTAGACCTGTAGAAATGATTAAAAATAAACTTTACATCCCGAGGAAATCATTTTTGCTCCTTCTAATAACTATAGTACTCTGCGCCATATATGTGCTACATATTTCATGTAGTCTGTCCGTACCTTCGAATAGCGCATTTCCTGGTCCGCGTATCGACGCTCGTCCATCAGGCCGCGAGCGCGATTTGATCAACAAATTGGTACAAATCTCCGTCAGGGCCGCGCTACAGCTGACCCCGACTCGATCATCGATCGATGCCAGTTGAGATGCCGAGCCGTAGCCTGTATCGCAGCGTAATTAATGCCCGCACATCAATTCATGCTAAGAGGGTCCATGAATCCATGCGATCCTGGAGGCTCATCAGGCAGCAATCGCTGTGGATTCTGCCGTGCTGCACACGGAAAAAGCTGTCTAAATCATGTAGGGGGGGAGTCTTTTCCAACCCGCGCGGGCTGTTTGCTTGACCGACTCAACGTTTGTCTGAGGTGGTATATGGTTCTCGCACGTGCGTTCACGTGCGCACTAGCGAGCGGCGGTGTTTGTGCGAGGGTGTATATCTGCGTGTATGGGTGAACCACTGCGGCGGGATCGGGATCTCCTGCCGTAAGCGGGGAGAAATTAATAGCCCGATATTAATTCTCACTGATTCTACCACGAAATGACTGGTTGCTTGATTCCATCAATCTGCGCGAGTAATAACAGGCGTGCCTCCACCTCTTTGTGTATCCGTGATGGTAACGCGCGCGCGAGCAGTACCGGTAACGTCCGTCTTATGAGCTACGATAATGCCTAACTCGGTATCCTTGGTAAATATGGACTGGAAATGCACGAGTCGAAGGCTCTAGGTTGCGAAGTCTTGCAAGGTTGTAACTCTGGTGAGGAAAATTTCGCGTCTAGGCGATTTTGCTGGAATTAATCTCCAACAAATTCTATTCTTTGGAGTGCGAAGACTATTACTGCAGGTAATTTCATCGTTTCCCTTAATAATAAAAAGATAAAATATTAAAATAAAAGTAGAAAAGACTTTCGCGTGAAAAATTAAGATTAGTGAAAGGATTGATAAAGTGCGGTACAGTGGTGCGTAAATAATTGATTTGAGATTTTTACATTATATCGATAATTCTTATTTTTCGGCTCAATTTTGAGCCATTTTTGGCGACGTAATTACACCAAGAAAAAACTGAGATGGAGCCATTCTTAGATTGCCAGTACAAAAACCTGTAGTTGTATCATGGTTGAAATGAGGAAACGTTAAAATGGAGACCTATGTAGAAATTGTTTCCAAATAACGAGATAAAAAAATGAAAAATAAATATAAATGTACAATCGTTTGTGATAATTAAACAATCGAGAAAAAAGGAAGTGATTCATCCAATCAAAATATTAAGATACAGTAGATGTAAATATGACAATGCCTGATACAAAAAGGATGAGATGTGGATCCTACATTGAGAAAACTGGTTGAACCTGAAGGTAGAAAGAATTGAAAGATTCTGATTATATTAATCAAAATTCCGGTGTTATCTCAATTAGAATTCTGGAGATTTAACTATTTCAATTTAATTATTAGAGATTTTAGAAAGTTCTGATTCATTCATTTTCAACCAGAATTCCAATCAATCCAACTAGACATTTTTCTCACTGTAACTTTTTACAATGAGAAACAAGTCCCGTCGTTAAAAAATCCAAGCTTTAACGCGATTCTTTTGATCTGAAATCCACGACGCGTGATCGTAGAAGGGACAGTTTTGAACTTTGCATGTCGATCGATCTTAAAGATTTGACTTCTCCACGCTCCCTCTTGTTCTCGGAACGGGGAGAGAATGTCGGGAGTAATGTTCGAGGAAGCGAGCCGCGAAGATCTATGCCTAGGATCCTCGGTAGGGTTTCAGCGAAATCCTTGGCTCGCGATTGTCGTTAGTCGCGACCGCCTCTGTGGCGTCTGTCGGCGGCAACGGGCAACCGGTACGATGCGCCCGTACAGGTAGGCGCGCCGCCAGGCGCACAAAGCAACGTCGTCGCGAGCGGCCGTGTTACTCCTGGAGCATGCTGCTTTTATAATGGAATAGTTCGTGGTGAGAGCGATTTATCGCGACTATTTCCATGTCGTCCGCCTCGGTCCCCGCTCGGTTCACCCGCCGCGGTCAGCGTCACCGGTATTCTTCTTCGCGAGGCCGCCGCCGCCGCGCGTTTCCCTTTACCGCAAAGAGCAACGTGCAACCCTAGACTACTTAAAGTTCACCGCTGACAGACTTGCGGTTGAATTGTTATCGAATGAACTCCTTATTTTCAGATTAAATAGTATCACTGAGAAAAAAAGTCTGGTTATGATAATCAAACCTGGATTACTAAAGCTTTGGTGAAATAATTTCAGTCAAATGTTCGGTTAAACGCCAATTTTATTATTCTAAATATTATTGTTACAAATTGTTATTAATTTTCTCTTATTTAATTATTATACATTATACCGAGAAATAAAAGATATCGATGATTAAAAATGACGTTTTCTTTTTATCAGTGCTTGTTTAATTTCGAATCAAGTGTTTTCAATCGATAGCATTTCAATGTTAAGACGCGACCGTCGCGTGGTGGTGTTTAATTAACGATTCCGACATTCGACGGGCCATCATTCACGAATCCTCGTCGATTCTTCGTATAGCAAAGGTCGAGCTGCATCCTCTCCCTGTCGAGGAGATCGAGAACGCGGCGAGTATATCGGTGAAGGTGTACTTGAGGAGAGTGGGTCGAGGCACGGATGAGGAGTCGTCGAAGGAAAGGTGAGCCTAGGCGAGCTCACCGAGGTCGCGGCCGTGCATATTCCAATCCTAACGACGACGCCTCTTCGCTCCCCGTCCGCGGAGATCTCTCGGGGAGGCTTGCTTATTGCTCGTAAATTGCGCGTGGCTTCCGACCCGCTTTCTCGTTACTCCCGATGTGACCCCGTGCGATGTGTATGTAGATTGCTCGCGGATTTTTCCGACCAGGACCGCGCGCGCGGGCCCGTCGATAGCGCGCGATGTAGATCACCCGTGCCGTTAAATCGATAAGCGAATCGACCGCGCGTGTCGCTCGACCGCGGAAAACGTGTCTCGAGATCCAGACGGACAGGCAGCTCGTCGAGACTCCGTGGCGCCGTGGTATTCCGATAATTATTTGCTCGTTCCACTTTTACGAACTTAACTCGCGATCGTTAACGATGAAAATTCGAATACTTTTGGTATGAGATCGAACGTTGCCGCTAATGAACGTTTTCCCATTTCACTTCTCTCCTTGCGCAATTTTTAAAGGAAAAATAAAACAGATCGATATTGTTTCAGTAAAGCGATCTACACCATTGGAAAATTTGTGTTAAATTTAACAATTTTTCATGTCCAAACGGTCAACAAAATATTTATATGTTAATTTAATATAAGATAAATATGTTGGAAGATTATAATATATAATTTAGTGAAATAAATACAAAAACGTAATATTGCACAGTTCGTAAACAAATCGTGGGGACATATTTTTTCAGTAAAATTAACATTTTGATGTGTTAACACACATTTTATTCATTCAATATTGAATATCAATTTAATACACACAAATTTAATACACACATTGTCAAATTGATTTGAATATGACAAAAATTTAACACAACATTTTGATACGAACTTGAGTGGACCGTTTCCAACACATATGAAATGTTTTTTACTATATAGTTTTTTATTTTTTAATATATTACTAATTATTTCTACAATCATATATAATTTTTGGTATCAAATTACCTTTTAACTTATTACATTGTAACTTATTACTACAATTGCGTAAAAACAAGTAAAGTCCAATAGACACTGACATTTGTCCACACACGTGTAAATACAAAACTTGTATAAATAAGTGTAAAATTTAATAATTTTAGCCTTTTTATATTTTTTGCAGATATAAACAGGTTAATATTATTAAATTTTAGACCCTTATTTATGCGATAAGTTTTGTATTTATATGTGTGTGAAGGTATTAATAATACACGGTTTATTCCGCGGCTGATATAACAAATGCAACTGCGATAATGCGATGACACGAGCATCGGTATTAACGCGCGGTATAAACGGCCCTTAATTAGTCGAAATCGACTGAAGCGATTACCGGCACGCGTTTTAATGTCCGATAAAATCGTTTCGTTTGCGGTCTTTATCCCTAATCGGGCAGTCGAGACGGTTTGCAGATAAACGTTTCTCCGATAAATTGCCATTTACATGCGCCACTGATAAGGTAAATTGACCGGCGGCTACTAACTTCAATAATATACTCCTTGTCGAGACTGCTCGCGTTTTCTCCTTAAAAACAGTTTGATACCATCACCGGTACGATCGTGTTATTTTCAGTTTCGGATAATAATTTGTGAAGAAGTCAGTTGAATTATAATTTTATTTAATATGTATACTTATATATACAGTTTTATTATATAACTAATTTATTATAACAATATATTATTTGAAGATATAAAAATATCATTTTATTATTCAAAATTAAAGGCTATTTAATTATATGAAATAAGTGAAAGGGAAAACAGTAAAAAATCTGATTTTATACTTAAACAGTAAAAAATATTTGTGTTAAAATCAGTCCACTCAGAACTTTGTTACATTAAATTTTCAACATATTTGAATGTTAATTTAACATAATGTAATTATATTATTTGAATATTTTCTGTTAAATTGATATTCAACATTTCTTACTCCGAATAAGAGAATTTATGAGTACATACACAAATAACATAAAAATAATGTATTCTAAAATACGTAAATTCTAAGATGAATAAAGCACATGTTAATTTAACATATCACAAATGTTAATTTTACTGAAAAAATGTTTCCATAGTTTAGTTACAAATTTTGTCAGTGTTACATTTTTGTATTAATTTTTTTACGTAATATTTACGTTACTTTCTAATATGTTTATCTTATTAAATTAATAAAAAAGTATGAGTGGACACGTATAATAAAATGTATTAAATTTATCACAAATTTTCAAACTATGTAATACCACATATTAAAGTATATCGTATACGTTTTTTAATTCTTATAAAAGTATATTATAATATACATTTTTAATATTATTTGAAAAATTTATACTATATGCTCCAAATAAGTACGATTAGCTATGGTTAAAAAATAAGATTTCTTTACTACTTCTCTCTCACTCGTTTCGCACAATTTGTGTCTTGTAGTTTGCAGAGTCGAAAAATCTGGTGATCCTAACTGCCGTGCCGTAATCGTAGTACGTACACACGTACGCGTGTGTGTTTCTCTACGGCGAGCAAGCGGGGGATGTCTGTTTGATTTTAATTAACATTAATTTGCATAATAGCTGAGGTTAGAACTCCGCAGCAAGACCCAGCGAGCGGGCCTTCTCCTTGGCGCGGCATTGCGTCACCGGCTCTCCTCTCTCGCGAGTCCTTTTGCCGCTAATACGACCAGACTGCTGCTCGCAGATCCGTGATCCCAATCGCGACCACGCACTGCCTTGCCTTGCATCGAGACCTACTGACTCGTATTGCTTATAATACTTCTTGCGTGTATCATCTTTGATGATATAAGAATCATCTCCCAAATATCGCGCGAAAACAACTGTTTTAAATCAACTGTCGCGCCAATTTATTAATAGATAACGATATATTATTTGAAGAAAAAAATATCCTGAAATTTTATTTAGAGAAATAACAAAGCATACACAAATAGTGAGGCACTAGCAGAACTGCTGTTACTAAGCCTCCCAGAAAACGAAACGAATTACAAATTACAAATTACAGAGAAATTAGTACAATTTCAGAAAGAGAAGCTTCTTGCTTAGTAAATACCTCGATAGTTTTAAGAAAGTAGAGGACAAGAATGATTTGAGTATAATTGCAAAAAAAAATATAAGTATATATTTGAAATTCGACGAAAGCGAGAAGAATGTAGCGCAATCGAGTAGAAAAATAAAACAAAAACAAGAAATTCAAGTAGTGACGTCGATGCTACAAACAATAAGTTATCGATGTATCGGAATACCTGCCGTTTATTTTCTAATTCTTAACGGGTTACACGCAACGGCCGCACGTGCTTCATCGTGCACCTTGTGTCTGCATCCACCGCTGTTCCTCGATAATCACGCGGGTAATTTGATTTCGTAAGCGCGAAGACTACTTTTACCATCGATCGTTTCGTTACTTTACTTTCAAATCGACCGGCCCTTTCATGAGAATTCGCATAATACATCGTGCGGACACCTCGGGATCGTCGTTCACGTCGATTCGATCGACGTCCATTCGACCAAGCAGACACCCTTCTCCCTGAATATGCATGAGTCGGACGCACGCGGGTCGTGCGCGAGTTCGTGTCGTCGTTTTGCAATTTCTAATTGGTCCGCCGGGAGATACGCATTAACCGCTTGTCTTAAAAGTCGGCACGGAATAACCTCCGCGAGGTGAAGCTTATCGCCTGCCAACAACACGTGCACGTTTCGCATATTCTGCAACAGGGTGAAAACGCTTAACTTTAAAAGATAAACTTTTATATTCTGGAATAAGAGACGTGTAATAGGCAACTATAATTCCAATTTTTACGTCTATTCACTCATAAAAGATGTGGAAAATGATTTATACTGTCACGAATTAAGTTAAACTATTTTTATGATATGTGAATTACGCAATTGCAATCAAAGCTTCCCTATTCTTTATTCCGAAAAAATTTTGAAAAATAATTATTTTAATAATGAGAAAAATGGACCAATAAATAAATAATTCAAATAACAAAAAATCCCTTATTCGATCGAAGTGGAAATTGGTATTTAATAATATTTAATATGTGAATATTGAAATATATTTTTAATTTTATAAACTGTGCGTTGATTCAAATTTTGTTGGACTTGAAACGCAATTGTAAATTAAAAAGGAAATAATATCACAAATTAAATTAGTGATATTTTTCGCAATAAGTTCTTTGCGGTGTTTTAAGGTGCTTATTAGCATCATTATTAAATTAACGCTCAATATAACTTATGATATTATTTTAGCTTCAATTCATGATTTCGTTTTAAATTCAACAAATCAAATCGGCGCGTTTATAAACCTGTAAAATGAAAAATATATTTGAATATTTACAGATAAATATTATTAAACATCAATAGATCCACTTTGGCCACATATAGGATTCTTTCTTTTATCAATTTCACTCATATTTAAATCACATGACATGTACATAGGTATTTATTAAGTCGGAACAAAAACTCGTAGTTCTACTTTATTTGTATATCATGTTTATAAAAAAATGGCAATTATACCATTCGATAAAGCAAAGTTTCAGCTTTAAGAACCTGCTTTTCTGAATTGAGATGATTTTTAAGGGACTTATGAGCAATAAAGTCAAAATAATTCTTTTCTTTAAACAGCGATAACTCAGTAACACAAAATCTTCGAAACATTAAAAAAGAAGTTTTGTAAAGAAAACTTTAAGCTTTCATGTTAGAAAGTCGAAAATGTTTGCAAGTTTTTTTTACACGTGACAGACCTATAAAGTGAGAAGAAAGTTTTCCCATTTTACCCAGTTCACACTTTTCTATACGTAAAAATTACCCAACACGCAAAAACTCAAAAGGCATGGTGATTTTTCGAAAGTAGAGAATTTAAGCTTAAAAATTTTTTCTTTAAATGTAAATTTCGTTTATTTTTAATGAAGTTACAGCTGCTTGAATTTTAAAGTTTGTAGCACTGCGAACTTTTTCTCGACCTACTTATGTGCAGTTCAAACTGATTAAACTCAAAGTCGAACAGTTGAGCTCTCGTATCAAACTCTTCCGTTGCACGATCAATAGATTCCGCTCTGACTTTCGTATGACTTCTAATTGGTGTGTCACGTTGGCGGTCGTGTTGCACTGGAGACATCACGTGCGTCCGACCCTAATCGTCCATATTCACTGGACAACACTCGCCCGTGCACGCGGGCTCGCGCGACTGATTAAAATGCAATTAGTAGCGGCTCTGTGTAAGTCGGCTTCACTTCGCGTTACGCGATGGAGATTTTTCCGCGGCCGTTGCAGTTCGCGCGGCTAATTGCACTTCGCGATTCTCGCTATATGGCGTGACGGGACCTATTATCCGTTTCTCTTATCTGCGATCGTCTAACTCTCTTTATGTATTAGGCCCCCCCCCCCTTATCTGCGCGACTTTATCGCACGCATCATCATCGTGTAGTAATGAGGATAAGTAATCGCTCTCCACGTAGCCAGCAGGATGTAACGTTGTAACGTATTAATAACAGTAATTGCCTGCCCTTAATAACCGTAATTGCATCTCTTATGCTGATGACACCCAGTTGTATGATCCTATCTTAATCCGAGCGATACTGAAAACTTAGTCTTCAAGCATAACATCGTGATACGTTCGTCACTCGTCCTCGTTTATTAAACTAGGCGCGCATTAAACAGAAAGATTGCTTAATTGAAACCAGATTATATCGTAAAAGGGAGATCATGCATTTAAGTGCTTAGATTGTACAAAGGAAACTGAATTGCAATCTGTGTATTTGTCAAAAATAAATGAGAATTGATTAGAATTGTCCCCTAAATATAATTGTAAGTGAGTATTAAAGATCACTGTATTTTTTTCTCAATGTTCATCATAATAAAATTCAACCAGCACACAGAAAGAAGGATTTTACTGAAGTATCTAAAAATTTATTTACATTGAAAAAAGATTCTGTTTTCATTAAGTGGAATTCCGATTTTTAAAAAAATCAAAATTTTCTGGTTGAATCTATTATAATTCTAGTTGAGATAAGAATTCTGATTGATATGATTTTCGAATTCGTTTATTTAAAAAAAAAAATTTTTAATGTAGATACAGACCTGAAAATAATTTTGTTGAACATCAAAATAGCTACGTAGAAATCTCAAGTACGATTAACAATGCTATAAAAAATGTTAATATTCTAGCAACCAGTTCGAGCGTTCCATACATACTTATTTTGATTGTCTAACAAAATTATTTTCAGACTTTTTTATCTAGCTAAATTTTTAAATTCTTTGAAACGACACCGTCTTTTTTTTTCATCGAGAAGTTCTCAATGATTTCGTACTTTATAACGTTTTTTACTTTATCACATTGTTAAAAATAAAATGTTAATTTTAACTTAAAGACGTATAATGGACTGTCTGAGACATGCAAAAATGTTAAAATTAACACAAAAATGTTAATTTTAACGTTTAATTTTAACGAAACATATCTTTCCGAAATGCATTGTAAATTCGGTAAAGATGATTAAGTAAAGATTACTTCCATATATCATTCTACGACAACGGGCGATGCACATTCGCCGTTTTGAAACGGTGCTCAGGGCCGCTCTCGACGGCGACGGCATACGATGGGCTTTCTGCATATCAACGAGCTATTGGCAAATCGCAGCCGAAGGAGCGGGAGAGTGGGAGAGGGAAGTGGACCGATCCGATCCGATCCAGAGCATTTGCCGATCGCTGCTGTTGTTTCGGATAAAAATGTAGCCGGCGGCAGCGAAGCCTCTCGCGTTCCCTTTCTTGCGCGATTACCTTTCACGAGGTGTCTGGTCGGAACTTGCAAATATTGAAAAGAGACGTATCGTGAGGAACTGCACCGCTGCTCGTCGTTATATATCTGCGTTTTACGTAACGCATTAGATATTACGTAAAAATACTGGACGATATTGCATAAGGCATAACGAGATATATGTTATAATCTAGTACATTAAAAGGACTGTGAGTATATCAAGTTTTCCTAAAACATTTCGGATTATCCATTGAGATATATTTTAATCTTTCTGCAATCATATTTTTACTCCCTTCGTCTCCAATCTGCTCTTTTATAGCTGTTCTAGGCTTTCAAGAAATGTGGAAAAATTCGGGATTATTTGTTAACATCTTTGTTACACCCGAATTCACAAGTTGATTTGAAGTCGATTGATTTTTAGGACCGCTTGACTTGATACCTACTAGATTTTCTATTGATCTTTGAAAAAAGATCGACATTTTATCGATGCAGCGTTGATAAAATGTCAATCTTCTTCGAAGATCAATAGAAAATGTAATCGATATCAAATCAAACGGTCCGAAAAATCAATCCCTATCGATTTGATTTCGACTTATGAACCAAGGCATCTCCAAATAATTTTTTAATAAGATATTTTAGGAAAGGGAGTCTACTTTATTTCGCAGAAATTTAAGAATGAAATTTTGCTAATGCCAAAAAAAACCTAAATTGCAGATGAAAAGCGGTGAATCTTTAACCTTTTAGGTATATTATTTGCTTGAGGGCTCCAAATTATCCTCTAGTCTTACAAATTCGCTAAATGTGTTATTTACATATATTATTATATTTACTACAAATTGTTTTATAATTAAGAAAAGTTTTCATTTTTTTTTCTTTGCTAAATGATGTATAGAATATTATCCATCTTTATTTAATTGTAAATCATGAAAGAAAATAATGAAAATTGAGATATAATGTTGAGGTGTTCGAAACAACTTTTACATTAAAATTAATCAATTGGTTTTAGAATCGCGCATGAAAGTGTTTCGATTGAGAATCACTGAGAATGCTCCACTTTCCGTCTCTTTTTAGCTGTTTTCAGATAGACGGGGCTTGCACCAATTCGCCGGTGCAATGTAAAGCTACGCATATGAGTGTAAGGATGAGTGATACAGCTTTTGCATTACGCGATATATATAGCGCCTCAATTTAGTTGCGTAGCACTCGAAATTCTTTTTGCCTTCTACATAGATTTCTCTCAATCCTGTCATACTTCTTCAATATAATCGGATTTATCATGATTGTAAACTGTTTTCCTCAGTTGATGGATTGAAAGCGTACTGAGCTAGAAAATGGAAGCTATTTTATCTACACTCTAAAAGAAAAATGTTTTCCTCTATGAACCAAAATTTTGTTATAACAACAAAAATTTGAGTGAAATGGACCGAATAAAAATTTATTGTTAAAATATACCAAACAAAAATTGTAATGCGAATTGAATTGTTTAGTTAAATAAATAAATATTTTTATCATCTACAAAGCAGAAAAATATGTATTTCCTAGAAGTAACTAAATTTTTTGTTATACAATCTTTGATAACATTAATTTTTTGTTATACAATCTTCTAAATAAAATCTTTAATTGCTATTAAAGAATGCATCAACGAAACGGTTTCGCTGAAAGCATTAAATTTTTTCCTAGTATTAGTACCGTCATATAATATACTGCGAATGAATTATATCTATTAAGTTTTTATAGCGGGTTGCATAAATTCCATGTGCAACGTAGATTAACGATAATTTTTTGTAATATTATTAATGAACGTTAGATTGAACATTAGATTGAACATTAGATTCAATGTTAGTTGTGTAATAAAAAATAAGAATACTATATTTATACTTCGAGACTGCTATATTAAATCTCTACCGTTACGAATTCTCTTATCACGTCGTTCTTATACGATTTCGTTCATCACGATCGCAAATTGTCTTATGCGAAAGATCTAACTGATGTGGGATTGACAAATCCTATCTAAAGAGCCGCTCGTTCTACATGGCGCGCACTCAGCTTGGTCGAGCAGTAATAAAACGCGAATGCGAGAGCAGCTGAGTGAACGCCCATTTCGGCAAAGCGAATTGTAAATTGCATTACCATCAAATCGAGCGATTCTGCTCGTAACGAGAAAAGGAGGCAACGCTGCGGTTTGACGACCACTCTTTCGAGAGATATCTTTATAACTTTTCATTATACTGATAGGACGTCGTGCGCAGTTAAATGCGTGAGCGACTTAATTGCGTGTTACACACTGTAAATAATATCAGCTGCGATTTTCTTCGATCAGTCTTCCTGCTTGGAATGGCTCATCGCTCAAGCGGCGGTGCGCAAATTTATTGCTGTGAAAAAGAAGTCGGTCACGCCGCACCGATTAAATTGCGAGCATAGATTAATTCGCCACTTTGCGGCGCGCAAGCATAAAGTGACGATCGCGATAACGGGGGTAATAAACGGCGCGGTATTATATCCGCGCGGGAGCATCGCGCAGCATCGCGCGTTTGACGCCTGAAACGTGAAATTTAACGAACGGTTCGCGCCTTTTACGCCTGAAGAAATACGCGCGACGTGATTTATGATATTTCGTGGCGGGCCCCTATATATCGTGCCCTGCTCGCGCTCTCCTTAGATACGAGAGTTTTGCTTACAATGAAATATCTGCCAGTAATGACGCCGCGCGATTTTTCCACCGTGATTATTCCCCCTGCGCGACGCGGTGATTTAATAAATTCCCATACGTGGTAGCGCAGGAGCTTTGAAATTACCATTAATTATGATAATTTTATAGCTTCTCACTTTATAGGAAGTACATTATTCTTTCGCTTGTCGAGCAAAATGGAGAAAGTCTTCCTCAAAATTTAAAATGATAGAAATTTCTCATTATAATCATAAAACAGTAGCCAAATATTCATCCACGTTCTCAAATAACTCTATTATTGATAATTTTATTATTTTTTAAATTTTGTATTACATAAATAACCGTGAAGAATTCTTAAAGTTTCTTTTTTTTACAAGCTTTAATATCCTTAGTTTTTTAATGATAGGGGAATATCAATATAAATTTTTTAATAAAAAATCATGTAGTTTATTATCAAAGTAGATAATACATATAATATACACATATAATATACAAGAAAAAGAAGGTTGCATTAATTGGAATTCTGCAGAATTGAATCTATATATTGTAATTCTAATTCAGATAACCAGAATTCTCATTGATATGATCAGAATTTTCTTCGTTCATTTTCAACCAGATTTATTTTTCAGTGTATTGTTATCCAAAATGACAGTAGCCGATTATTGTAAAACATATTTAATATTGCAACATAACAGACTATTAGATAAGTTCCTTCGCAGTAATGTCTTATCATAATTATTAATAAACGAGCACAGTTTTAATAGAATCCTCCGGAGCATAGATCTCAGTGTGCCGTCTAATCTGCAATAATTAATTAATTTAATGAGATCGCAGTCGCAATAGGCAGAAGGATTCAGCTGTTATGAAACATTTAGACGTTTACATATACATACATGTCTCGTGGGAGCTGCGCAATAATGATCGAACGGCACTATATCTATAGAGATAAGATAGATTATAGGATTTAGAGAATAAAAGCTATATGTGCTTCTTCTCTCCCAATACGTTCAGGATTAAGTTTGTTAATGAAGCACGATTTCTCATTTTAATCGGATCTCAAACTTAATCTTAATCCTTGTATGCCTTTTCGATATTGCTTGCCTGATTTTTTCCAATGCTTTTTTATAACTTTTTTATTAATAATGATGCATACATTTTCTTGCAAGTTACATTCCTTAATATCTGGTGTTTCAATTAAAAAAAAGTATATAATATATTCATTTTTATGAAAATTATAATCAATCAAATTGTCTGCTATAAACAGTGAAATCGTCATCCCGTATCGGGCATTTAAGGATTCAATTTGTTCGGTAAAAATCAATTTTTGTTACGTGGAAAGCTCGTTACTTTTCATTCTCGTAATTTCTGCGTACCGAACGCACGATCTCTCAGGCTTTCGGCCGGCGAATGTAAATCAGTGCGAATTACGCAACGCGTGCGTGTATACGTGTATATGTATACCTTAGTATGCACCGCTCTTTCTCGTTCGCCGGATGGAATAAAAGAAACGGGGCTGATTTGTAGATCGTTCGCGTGCGGTGCGTTGTAAAGCGCGCGCAGATTGAAATCAGAGATGCGACCGAGATTACGTGGCATATACATAAGCACTACGTGTAACGTGGAGGATGTAATGAAAGGGATACTGTTGTGGGGCAATGCCGAGAGCCTGGAAAGAATCGCTAGTTTTTCTTTTTTATCTTCTCTCCCTCCCTCCGCCATCGAGTTGGTCGCGGATTTATGCGCGGGCTCCGTGTGCCTCCTCGATTTAAAGCCCTGCTTCATTCGCCATCGCACTCCAGACAGATCGGTTAATTTACGGTATTGTTTTGCGGCATATCGCGCGGACGTCTTACGAGAGATAATTAATGATTGGTGATTATAATTCATGGGAACGAGGAAATGAACAGAGAAACGGTACGCAGCATCAAATGATGTAATAACGCGGGACTTTATCAGAACGAACAAATCTTCTTGTTACATTCTATGAGTTGCTTTCTTTGGAACAAGGAAGAAAAAATAATTTCTTTTTAAATCATAGAGTTAGAAGAAATATTTATCGTTTTTTTTGCATGTTGTATTATATGCATCAAATGTATATTTTCCTAAATGATTATATATTCTTTTAAAATAATTTATATTGTATTTTTTATTTTATTTGAAAAGCAACAATTTTTTAATACTTGTATTTATCTAATTAATTTTCTGTTGTAAATTATATTTTCATTCTTTTTTTATGCAGCCATAATACTAATTACTTCAGTCACAAATTAAAATTGGAAGTTTATTAACAGATATTATTAAGATTTAAATTCGTTTTAGATTATATCTAAATAATTATACCTAAATATTTATTTATATTTACTTAATGATATAAACGCTTTTAATTGTAATTACATAATCAATCACAAAAGCCTTGAAATTTCTTTTTCTATATGGCGTATAATGACTCACGTTTTCGCTCATAAAATGCAAACTCAATTAGTATGCGCGTTTCGTCCATAAAGCGATAAACTCGTTCAGTTTGTTTATATTTTCAATATAACTTTAAATGATCATTGAAATTTCTGTGCATTAACAAGTTTGTTAGAGCAATGCATACCGTGCAAAACAAAGGGACGTATTGAAAACTAGGAGTAAAAGTTTTACTGAAGGCCATTTCTCAAACCATGAGTTTTACATAATTATTAAATTCTATCGGAGATGCGGAAAAAAAGCGTCCCTCGAGCGAAAACTTCGACAATTTATTAATGGAATATTGCGTAACTCACTTCGTGAATTGCACGACGTGAATGACGCCAAGTATCGTGCCTTATGAAACACACGCTCGAGCACAATTGTAATTTAGGGGTTCGCTGAAAGCGATACCCTGCGCGACGCCGTTGACTGGTACATTTTCTCAAAGGCAATGCGAAACGATCGTAATTTGCATTATGAAAGCCAGAGCAACCGCGAAAGTTGCGCGCCAATGCCGTTCGATTTCGCAATTGAGCTGGTCCGTGACAAATTAACACAACATAACGTCATTCGTTTGACCGTTTCTTTCCACCCATGCAAGATAATAAAATGAAAGGAAAAAAAGAAATAGATAAATATATAAGGTAAACGTCCCAGTGACCAGACATGTTCGGATATTTACAAAACTTTATTTGTTCATATTTTTATATCATTATTCATCTCAAATGCTTTTTTAAATATAACATTGTAATTGAATTGTAATCTTTAAATGCAGTTAAATTATAATATTGCGATAAAAAAGCATTTGAGACTAATAATAAATTTTGTGGCCGATCGTATAATTTCTTTTTGAGAGAGAAATAGAGAGGAAGAGGAAGAATAAGGGAAAATTTTCGTCACGATCGTAGGCAAGAAACACCTGTGAATATCTCGCAAGCGGTAACACAAAGTTGCGCGATTGCTATGTTTACGGCCCGGCCGAATAATAATTATTAGCCGCCGATCGCTCGAATCTCGCCGTTGTGCGCGCGCGCAAATTATTGACGGCATTAATCAGATAAGCACGAGCCCCTTAAAGTACCTCTTCACGCGAAACAGTCGCCGCGGTTTCCGCGGGCGGAGGCACGTTTCACGAGCGTGTTCACCGCGCGCAATTATTATGAATAACGTGCCGTAAAGTCGCCGCCAGAGTCCGGGTACTTACAATTATCGTAAAGTGTCTAGGTGTTAAAAGCCACTGAAAACCGACAGGCATACGGTACCCCGCTGATTTTTATTAGCTTCGGTGTCGTAAAATTGCTCAAATTAAGGGGACGTATTCTTTTATATTTGCTTTTTTATACTTTTTTTTTACTATTTATAATAAAGTTCGAGAAAATTACTTATTCAGAGAAGTTTTCAAATTTTATCATAATGAATATCTACACTCGCTTTCCAAGAAAATCATAGGGTAAACTAGGGTATTATGGCCATACGGAAAAGATAGCCATAGGCCATAATTTCTCCAATAAATGATAAATAGGACATTTTTATAGTCATTCTTAAAGATAATCAATATTTACAGTAGTTCATATGAGCACACTGTTCAAAATAACAATATTATAAATATTATCTACTATTTTTTCTTTCGACTATCTGCAAAGTTTTGCACGTGTCTGCTAAAAACTATTATAATGTCTAATAAATTACAGTTAAGCTGCCATAATCAACATACACAATAAAGGTACGTAAATTGCAATGTGACCTATAATTAATACTTTTATTTTCACTATTTATTTATAAATACTATGACTATCTTTCTTAATATCATGGCCATCTTTCTCTTAAAAATCAGACAAGATGGCCAATGCATACTTTGTAATATTTTGATAAAATTAAAGTTCTGTTAAGTATTTTCTCTTTAATTTCGATAGTATTTGTTACTTTAAGCTTCAGTGAAAGTAATATCCCAAATATTGTTAAAAAGTAACAAGAATAAATGTATGTTTTTTGCATTTTAAAAAACTATGGCCATCATACCCTAGTTTACCCTATAGATTCTCTTGGGTAACCAACTAATGATTCTAGAAACATCTGAACAAAGTAATTGTGATTTGTTAACGCGATGTTCTCGCGTCATTTTTTAACAGAAATCGCAGGTGGACCGATTTCATTCTTACGATATCGCGTGTAGAAATAGCGATTTACACAATGCTTGAACACCTTTTTTATGTGCTAACGAAGAAGAATATTGTTCTCGGAAAGCGCCGTCTTTCTCGGATCCTAGTCGTACGTTTCTGCCAAGCGCAACTGTGTTGCGTGTGGGTCTAATTTGTCGTGATTGCTATTAGTTCGGATACGTTTTTACGAACATAATTCCCGGAAACCGTCTGGCTCTCTCGCATTCAGTCGCAGTCTTGATGACTTGTGTAGTGTGCTACTAACTGCACGCTCCACCTGCCTCAACGTGAAACCGGTGCACATACGTCAGGAAATAAAAGCGATGTCTACGACCGTAATACTTCCGATTCACTGCCGCTCCGAATCATCCACCCCCGCTGTCCATGCGGGGCTGAGCAGTCGGTTGTCATGCGTCGCACTAGAGAAACATTAAGAATAATTGCCTATTTGTTTTGTAATATTGTTGAGAATAATTAGTCGAGATTGAGAAGAGTAACCAAGAGCGGCACGCTCACTCGTGCCTGGCGCCCAACTTACGTTCAGAGAGAATTCGCGGAAATTCAGTGAATAGCTACCGACTTAGAATATCAAAGTAGAGTCATTGGCTGTCGAATTGCGATCACAGAAAAGCGACGAAGTTGTGCCGTCGGTTGAGAATACGATCACAAATTTGGTGGCCAACGTGGGACACGAATTCACGATCCACGCTCCACCTGACTCAACGTGAAACCGGTGCACATACGTCAGGGAATAAAAGCGATGTCTACGACCGTCTATGCTCCTCGGGCACCGTCAATCTCCGGCTCGTTATCGATGTCCGTTCGGCCGTGAATTATGCCGATCGCGAGCACGCGACCTCGTCTACAAGATGAGATGGCCTCAAGCCATCGCTTCCTCGATTACTCGCGATTAAATCCATTAACTTCTCGACGCGTCGTGAGCGCGGATTCATGAAGCTCCTCGTTAAAGTGTCGTGACATCCGTGATGGAAGATTGAGCGAGCATCCGTGAACCGTAACGCGGTAGACTCTAAACGCGAGCAAATTATGCCAATTAAGACTTCCAGTTAATTAGGGGTCTTCCGTCAAAAGTTGGCAATTACGGCGAATATTCGTGAAGCATCGTGGAAACATCTTCCATTTTTGCCAACGAAAGAAATCGATGATAGTAACTATGATCAAAAGGGTTGATTAAAATTAAATATTAATTATATATTTTTCTATATGATTTTTTTGGATTCAAATTGACAACGTTTTATAAATACTCTCTTCGTGCTACAATAATATTAGTACAAAGAAAATTACTGTACGGAAAGAATAGTTTTATTGATGCATCTAAAAATTTAGCTATAAGGTATAGATCTGAAAATATTTAAAAAAGAGAAGTTAATGATCGGTAACGAGCAAATAATGGATTATTATTGGCTGTTATCCTCTCTTTTTTTATTGCATTGCATATCCACGAGCGTTACACCTTAATTTATCTGAAAATAATTTTGTTTGGACTATCAAAATAGTTATACAGGACGTTCAAACTAGTTGTTAGAACATTAAAGCTTTTTACAGCTTTGTCTTCAACATTTAAGTGTTCTACATAATTATTTTAATGATCCAACAAAGCTATTTTCAGTGTTCTAGCAAAATTTTTACATACTTCATTATATATATTTTTTTTTTTTCTACATTATTTTCTTGAAATCAATTATAATTTAAGATACCTTTTTACAAAGCTCCTATTCACGTTACGAACATTAATACAAAGAGACTTATCTACACTGAAAATAATCTCTGGTCGAAAATGAATGAACCAGAAGATTCTGGTCATATCAATCAGAATTCTGATTATCTCAATTAGAATTATAATAGATTTGATCCGAAAATTCTGATTTGTCTATTTTCAACGAGAATTCCAAAAGTTGAAATATAACCAGACTCTTTCCAGTGTAGTTGAAACAAGTTTTCAAAGTAAGTCGACGGACGGAAAGTTTCCGCTCTACGGAGACAAAAGGAAGAGCGCGAGAAGTTTGTTAATGCAACCGTTGCGAATATCTTTCCCGTTCGCGCATCTGCAAATCATCTCCGCGTTTAGAAATGCGTCAGATGTTCTCGAAAGAGGATCATCCCGCTTCGGCGATCCGCTTAACATACGGCATTATCGTCGGCCGTCGCGCCAGGAGGATTTACTGGCGGAGCGCACCGGCGAAGAAGCGCTCCGGGCACCGCATGCGGCCGTCAGTAACGGCGCTTTATGATATTTATGAATAGTTGTTTAACTTGCACTCTCTCCAGCAATGTTTGTACCGCGCGTCGCGACGTGTACGTGGGCACGCACAGCGGTCCACTCCCGTCGTACTTGAATAAAGCGAGAGGCACGGGGCTGCTCGTGTCCACGCCGTACCGTGTATGTACCAGCGTGGTGAGCGGAAGATGCTCGGCGATGCACCTGTACGCGTAAATCCAACATCGTACTCCCACGCTAACGTTCAGCGAGGATGATGTCGTACTAACTGTACAGCTGTCACGTGAGACGGGGACGAGGAGAGAACGCAACGGTAGAATGATTGTCGAAGCATGGGCGATTTCATCCCGTTTGTCGCTCTCTTCGTTAGCCTCCAAGTGTTTCGAATCGTACACTGATTAATTCGTAATGTTAAATTATAGCCAACTTGAGTTATTTTTAATTATTGTTATAGGTTGCCACTGTTCATTTTCAATATGTCGTTAATTTCAATATGTCCTCAGTTTAAAAACTTAAGAAATGTATTAAATTTGATTCAATGATAATAATAACAAAATGTCTAACTGGGCGTTAGGAGTCAGCGCCGAATATAATATTGCGCAAAACTAACTAATACCTATTCATAAATAAAAAATTCAATTTTGTACGTTTCGGCTTACTATTCGAGCCATCCTCAGCAATAAAAAAATACCGCTTATCGCACTATAAAATCTGTCGAACTGCGTCTCGCACAATCGTAGTTCCGACCTCCAGATATGTAATCGCAGTGTTCCTGTGGTGAAAGACAACCGTCTTCAACATAGTCTAATATTGTGCCAACCAGTTGCTTAGCTGAGTGGAGTAGATAGTGGAACTCAAGCTGATAATAGCAACGAGATATTTTTGAAACAAATGGATATTAATTAGCTTAATTAATGTATGTTAGTTCTGAAACTCACTGAATCAAATTTGATTCAAATTTAGTTTATTTTTTACGGTAAGTGCATACGTTAATACATTCTAGTATGTGAGTGCATACATTAATAGTTATTAAGTGCATATATTTCTTGAATTAAATAACATTTTCTTATTTTTAACTTTTATATATCAAAACGTAAGTCAATCTATTTTTCTGTATATTGAATTGTTTAATTTTAACTTCTATATTTTAAATGTAAATCCATTCATTCTACGGTTGAATTGTTTTGTTTCAAAAAGTGAACAACATCCTAATTTAACACATATATATAGAAATTGAAAATGTTATTTAATTCAAAGAATTGGGTTGCTTCTTTAATTTTTAACAATGTATAACTTGGAAATACTTGGATAATTTGGAGTAATGGGGAATGAATTTGGATTTGAAATTAATTCGGGGTACTGTATGAATAGTTACTTTAAGAAATTACTGAAATTAGTCTAACTATGTTTGGAGGATTAAATATATGCCGCAAAACTTAATCTTTTTGTTAACAATTGTCATACTATAAGAACTTTTTGAAAACGCTCAGGTTGAAAAAGATTTGAACACGATTAGAAAGTTATATTGGGGGTGAATATTTTCCATTTGATATTAATTCGAAGAGTTGCATGCAGAAAAATCGCCTCGATTCAATTTGAAATTAATTTAAATTCGTCCAAAATAAGTTAATTGCGCATGCATCTTTAAGTATTTTGTTTGACTGTAATTATCGCATAACGTTGTGTCAAACGGAGTTTCAAAGGAGTGACCTGAAGGTGAATTACTAGATTCTATGGTGTACATACTTTACGAGAATTAGAAGCACAAATCTGACGCCTACTCGCGCGTACGTCACGTTTTTAATGGGCGGATAGGCGCACTCGTGCCGCGCTCACATGGACCTCCGCTCGCGCTCGTTGTAACATACCTTTTCTCGTATCGTTCGCACACTAATCTTCGGGATAATGTATTCCGCGACTGGAAGATACAGAGGGCTTACCACACAGCTGCTCGCGCCTCAACAACGATCCGCAGGTTGCGGACGAAGGTCGGGTCGGATTATCGGTTAGCGTGATTTGTTGAAGCATCATGTGTAATGAGATCTCTTATTCGTAAATAGGATCTACAAGACCAATGAATACGTTTTCGTAAATCAAACGGAACCATGCAATTCTTTTAGTGCTAGCATCAAGGAAAGAAGTAATGCTGAATACTGAGATAAATGTCTGAAAAGGGATAAACCAAAAGATTATATCAATCAGAATTCCGGTTATTTCAACTAGAATTTAGTAGATTTAATTAGAAAATTCTAATTCGTTAATTTTCAACCAGAATTCCAATTAATTCAATCAAATTTTATTCAGTGAAGATATACTTTCTCCAATTTATATCAGACTTGAAACAGTTTCTTAATTTTGCATGTTTCATTCTCATAATTTTATTTGCTCACTCGATGTTTAATTGCGACGATATGTCGGCCAGACTTTTACTCAAAACTAAACTTCCACAAGTGCGTTCAGAGAAAGGCGTATTACGATGGTTTCTTATTAAGAAAGTCCTGTCGGACTGCGTTTGAACGTGGTCGACAGTATTGCCGGTACTCCACGTCAAGCCTCGTCGAACATTAATTAATTATCCCTCACCCATATCGCACGCCTCGTTAGCTTGCGACGTGACAGAATATCTCACAGATACACCGTTGTTGTGCAATCTCACTTCTCCTCTAAAGCCATAAACGACAACGGGCGGACGGAAAAGCATCACGAGATGTATGTTGACATTGCGTTTAATATCACCGTGGCTGCGATTATGGACAGAAAGGTCGAGGCACTTCGGATCGGTCACGAGCACGTTAGAGCCTTAGATAGGCAGCATAAGATGAGTCGCGAAAGTTTCCGATCCCCTTTGTTCTTAACTTGACTATTACTATTACTATTGACGACCGATAATAAGCAAGATTGGATAGATGATAGAAAACTGTGCCACATATCGCAAAACGTTTCTATAGAAATTGATAAGTGACATGGATTATTCTAATTATGGAAAAGATGGTTTTGCTGAAGTATTTAATAATTTAGCTACACAGATCTGAAAATAATATTGTTGGATTATTAAAATAATTATGTAGGACGTTCAAATTAAAATATATCAAAACTTTTTGTTGCAACGCTAATCATGCTTGAGATTTCTACATAATTATTTTGATAGTTCAATAAAGTTATTTTCAGATCTGTATTTATACTCTCTAAATCTGAATTAGTGGATAATCATTGATATCAGTGCCAAGTATGCCACTGGTAATCAGTGAATAAAATGCGAGATTCTTAACCTATCTAATCTTTATTATGTGATTTAACAAATCTTATTTTAGTGCATAAATTCAATCAATATGATATTGGAAGGTCGAAATTAATTTGCAAATATTAAGTAAATATTTTAATTATATAGTACTCTAATATTCTTCTTCACTGATTATCTAGTGCTAAGTATGCCATTGGGTAATTAATGACTATCCACTGATTCAAATTTAGAGAGTATCTAAATTTTTCTAGATACTTCAGCAAAATATTTCCGTATGTTTTATTTTTTCTCTACTAAATTCAAAATCAACTGACAAAGAAATATTGTATAAACAATTAATATAGGAAATTCCATTTATTCGAATTTATCATACTCAGTTATCGATTTTCTAATAAATAAATTAGCAAACTTCCAAAAAAAGATTGTAGATGTATCTATTTGTAAATAATTTCCTGGTATAAGTATTCAGAATAAGGTTTATTTCTAGAAAATTTGTATGCTTTCAGAGATTTCGGAATAACGTTACCGAATGCTAACTTCGACATTGATGGATATTTCAAAACGTCTGTCTAATGAAACGCGGAATGAGATAGAGCGTGATTGCGCTATGTGTGGCTATTTCTGTTTTTGGACATTATGACCGCGATAAAATCCATTGCAGGACTTATTTCCCAGTCGAATTGCTATTCACGTACATCGATAACGCTCGTTTTCTGCTACACGACTGCAGCGAATTACGTTTATTTTGTTACATCAACCGCGGTCTAATTTCTCTCGTAAAAGATTGGCTTGATAATATCGCTGAGTGAAAAATAAACGATATGATCCGGATTTAAATCTTTAGCAAAATGTACATTTTAGCTATATAAGTGTATGTATTTTGAATATGATAACTTTTAACAATTATCATGAAGTTATTTTAGTCTATATTTTCTTTATTTTATCGCTTTGTCAATTAGAATTTAGAGATCGAAATTGATTCTCTAAGAGAGAAGTGTTTGGTATTTATAACTATAATTGCATGTAAAATAATTATGGTTAGGAGCTACATTTTTAGTTATTACTGCTATAATGTTAATAATTATAATTATGTTTATAGTTTTATATCAAAGAATAGTTGGCATCCAAAATGACTATAATTTATAATAATTTTCGATGCTAATATATTTTCTACAACTATAACTATAATTGTTTTACCAAGCAATTATAGTCACACATACCAAACACTTTTTTCTCTTTATACATATATTCGCTGATTTATTTACAATCATTCATGTAATACGATGATATTTTTAACAAAATCTTTTTTACTATTTTGTGCAATCATTAATCCTTAACTATCGACATATCAATCATATGTGGCACCGATTATGTCTTTTTGTCTTTCATTTCTATTGTTATTCGACATTATTTATAAGCATCCATTTAGTTTGAAGTTAAGACGTCGTCTCTTGATTGATAGTATGACGAGTATCTTCGCACTCCTCGTGCGTGGCATATGGAAATATAATAGATTAATAGAAGAAAGCGGTATTAACGTCGCAAGTCAGGGGTTAATATCATTACAGCGTATTCTTTGTGAAAAGTCATTACCTCTGACAGAAGAGTATTCGAAGTAGACCGGGAAATACATCGTTCCTCTAACGATGCGCGCGTCTTCGGAGCCTAACGAGCGTTTACCTTGTCCCAGCTCAGCCTCCTTCCGTGCTCCGAACTTTCACATCGCCCGCCGTGCCGTACGTATTACAGGTGTAAGGGGTCGGGTGCCATTAGAGTTTTACGCGGTTAATGTGCAAAACCGCCATATCGGGGCTCGGCGGCGGGCGCAGCGCGGCAAATACGCGCGCGTTGCGGAGTCAGGTCGCGCGCGCACGTAACCCTCGTGATGAATTATACGCCTCGATAAGGTCGTGCGCGTTAATTTATTATCCGTGTAATCGCGGCCCGCCGTCCCTTTTCCCGGGTCGCGCGGCAGTCTCTCGCAACTCGCGCCATGTATATGCATCGTCTAAAAGAGAGAGAAAGAAAAAAAACCGGGAAGAAAGTCCCGCGGGATGGTTGCGGGCGCGGGCGTAGGGTGATGGAAAGAGTCGACCGCGCGCGCGGAAAAAATTGCAAATTTATTGACCGCACGCCCGCTGTACCGAGGAGAAATCCATACGTACGTGCCGTACGCGTGCTCTTCTCCGCGCACCTTCCTCCGCGTATTCTTCCTCTTCCTCTTCTTCTGGGTTCAGCACGCAGGTGAAACACGCCTGCGCTAGTTCTCGCGAAGATTAAACACCTGCGACAACGCCGCGCGGTCTGAAGACTTCACAATTTTTCTGGCGGTAGATTAAACGGCCGTTTCTCATTTTCATTGCGTAATTGAAAGCCAGATGAGTTAAATGAGACGTTTGCGAAAGAGACGCGCTACAGCCATGGACGTAATAAGAATGGACTGCACATTCCTATGAAGTTGTCGGTTTAGAAAGAGTGAAGTAGCTTTAATCATAATCACTCTCTCTTTCTTCTCTCTCTCTCTCTCTCTCTCTCTCTCTCTCTCTCTCTTTCTCTCGCTCGCTCGCTCGCTCGCTCGCTTTCTCTCAAGTATTGAATTTAAGATGTTGGTAGAGTTGAAAAGAGACGCTGATGATAGAATTCTAGGGTGATGCTGATATTCTTTCTAACGGAGTACAGGTGCTAAGATCAGGGACTGCGCAGTCTATACCTATTACGTTTATGGCTACGGTTAGATAAAATTAGAAGATATCGCACATATGCTTGAAAATTGAAAGAAGGCTTCGTTATTATACTAAATATATGGTTAAATCTATCCAGATGAGATCGCTAGTCGATTATTCAGTGACATTTTGAATTTATTGAATGATGTAATTGTGAGATTAAACTAGATATCCGCAAATCCTGTTTTTTTTTCTTGTACAAAAAAGAATATTCGAAAGGTTAATCAGCGTTGAAATCAGTTCGTTACTGTGGATGATATTTATAATAACCAATGATACTTTGTATGTAGATTTCCGTGACATAACAATTGAATCTTCAGCGTACGTTATTCCAATACGTTGTCTGTGCAACCTTTTGCATGAATGGTACACCATCTGGATATCGACGATGAAGCGAGCGCGATCATGATTTGAATACACATGCAATGAGAGCTTTCTTTAGCTAAAGATTAACTTCTCGAAGGAATGCTTACTTAAAAAATCGCTTGTGCAATCGTTACATCTTGAGGCTGAAGTGTACAAACTGCCTTCAAATAATCGAACAATTTTTAGATGTCTTATGCGATTTGATAACGATTTCTTTTTTCTGAATGACAGAAAGAACAATTTTGCTAAAATATCTGAAAATTATTTTTGTCGAACCAAAATAATTATGTAGAACGCTTAAACATTGATAACAATACTACAAAACTTTTTAACATTCCAGCAGTTTAAGCGTCCTATATAATTATTTTGGTGGCCCAAACATAATTATTTTCAGATCTGTATCTATACTTAACTAAATCTTAAATAAGATACTTCAGTAAAACCGTTTTTTGTGATATGGTCAAAAAGAGAGAAGGGAGTTTGATAGACTAAGAATAAATAATAAATATAAACATATTTTGCATGATTTTCTCCTTTCAGATTTTCAATTGTAAAGTTTATTTATGATATATATATATATGTGTGTGTGTGTGTGTGTGTGTATATTTAATATGCCTATATTTTAAAAAATTATGAAAAAGCTATGATTCAGAATTATAGTCCTTTGAATAAAACTAAATTCCATTATAATTATATAGAAGGAAAGTTCTGAAATATAGGTGTAATAATTATCCTTCTTATTATTACGTTAATTGATTATATCTTCGAGCCAAAGCCGCACGAAGAATTCTCCCAGATCAACATTCTTCCATTTCCCTTGTAATCAGCTGTCACCTGTCCCACCGCGACTTCCTAGTTCGACGGGTGACGGCAGGCAAGAGGTTATCGCGATGCAGTGAACTACGACCGAGACAGACTGAGCTAGCTGAGCTATGAATAAACCGCGCCTAATAGTCATCGATACGCGTAATCGAGCCTCGGAATTGACCTATGGGGTTCCCGCAATCACCAGTGCCGCAGGACAGGGATAGTCAACGTGCGCGGAAGAAGGAGCGAATCAAGGGACTTTGCTGTCGTTCAGCGTGTCTCACCTGAAGACGACGGTGAAGGTGCGGCATGCAGGGACGTTACAGCATGCGCTGCTGCAACCTATTGCTAGGATGCGCACGGCTTGGTACACGGCCGACCTGCGCCGCCTCGACTCGTCTATCACCTGCCGATAGATTTATCAAGTATCGGCACCTCCGCGTCCATAATTTATACGTCTTCCCCTTGGCTCAAGTGAACGTTACGACAGGTCTACGACGTATGTCCGTAATCGCTAACGTCGGCAGTATTCGCAACGGAGCATTGAGTTTCGTCCCAATGCGGATTTAAAGGCTTTCCAATCGCTTTTAGTCCTGGAAATTCGACAAAGCTCAAAGTTTCTTTGTTCTATCCGGATTAAGAATTGAAGATCAACTATATTTCTTTTTTACTATAATTTAATCTTTCGTTGGCAATGTGAAATTTCCATCTTTTATTCACAACCCGGAATTTTTCAACTGCAGTGCAAATTTTTATATTGTTTCAGACTGTAAAAATCTGAAAAAAATTTTACATATTTGTGGAAGCTTCAACACAACGAATTTTTACTAATGAAAGTTAGATTATACCTTACTTGTTTTTTTTTTTTTTTTTACGAATTTAAATATATCTATTCACATGCAAAATTCACATTTAGAACATCGATGCTTTTAAAGTTTAACATTGCCGACAGAAGGGTTATAAGACTGACAATAAATAAATTATCTCTCTTGATTGGCTTTTACAAAATAAGATATAAGCAGGGAAAGTGAAAATAGCCTGTTATCTTAGATTTTATTTGATTTTATATGTTAGAAAGTATACATTTCTACATTCACATTACAGTAGGAAGTGTGTATGAATTTTTTAAATAGTTTGAATTTTATCAATGCGAGATTGTCACTGCAGTGCTATTTGAGATTCATGTTAGGTAGTCAAACTTGCTATTCAAGCTGAATTATTAGTGAACTTCGATCGAGTTCAACACAGTTAGCCTGCATGGAAACATTCGTTACATTGAAAATTAAAGTACCTGTCTGCCAAACATTCTGCGATCTCTGTGTGATTATTTCGAGAACTTTGTAAATGTACACATAAAGGATAGCTGAAATATCTAAACATTTAGCTACACTGAAAAAAGAGTCTGGTTATAGCTGTTAAATGTTAAGTGAAATAATTTCAACCAAATGTTTTTAGTTAAGTATGAAGGGCAATGCTACAAAAAGTTTTGACATTCCAGCAATCAGTTTGAGCGTTCTAAATAATTAATTTGATAATTCAACAAAATTATTTTTAGATCTGTATCTATAACTAAATTTTTTAGATACTTTAATAAAACTGTTCCCTCCGTCTATGTACGATACTATGATCGGTATTTATAGTCGATTCTTATACTAAATCTGTTTTAAATACAGTCTTAAGATGTCATAAGTCAATCAAAGGGCTCTGTATTAATATCTTAAGACATTACTTAAGATAGTCTCAAAATAAGAATGGACTATACAAGTCCCTACAACATAAAATTAGCTAATTATAACTGAATTAACGAATTAATTTGTGACAGTTCAGGAGAGAGAAAATGATTACTAATAAATATAATGCTTAATTCATTAAACATACATAGCAATCGCCAAACGAGTTTCACTTCCGATACTCGCCGAGCCTGATCACAAGGTAGAGAATCTGCAGTGTATATTTGCTTCAAGTGAGATGTTACCATAACTTTCGAGCTGCGCCATCACTTGCATAATTCATTTTCAGCCCGGAAGGTATCAGAGCGGTGAGCTCGCCCTCGTAAAGCACGAGCTTCAATTGCGAGCGATCCGGTTCCCGAAATTCGCAGACCTTAATTACAGGATTCGCTGCTACAGATCATAGAGGATTATTAAAATTACAGAGAATCACGTTTTTTCATTTTTTACTCTCTTTCTACATTGTGCAACTGTTTTCCCGTTACATTATATATTGTCTGCTATATTTGAGATAATACTTTTATATAAGTAAACAGTGATCTCAGATATTTATTATATGTATAGCAATATAAACTTTATATTAGAAATTTTATATATAAAGCATTATTTCTCGTTTGAAATTCTAAATATGTAATAATCTGACA
The DNA here is from genome assembly GCF_001594075.2 of Trachymyrmex cornetzi. NCBI lineage: Eukaryota > Metazoa > Arthropoda > Insecta > Hymenoptera > Formicidae > Trachymyrmex > Trachymyrmex cornetzi. The sequence continues at coordinate 4,248,624 of NW_017296157.1, read as the reverse complement.
ATCAAAAGAAATGTTCAAATAGACAACTGATAATAGTCGATTCGTAAACTATAAAGTGCTGACTAAGTAACTGTTCTACTAATAATGATAATGACCTGCGGATTTATAATGAGCATAAGTTATAGCATCTGAAGTTCACGAAGTTCGACGTTCGGGATTTCGACCTTTCGTGACCATCCGTTTTGATACCATTATTCGTGACTGGTTCTGGCGAGTCAAGACCGCGACCACGTGGCCGGTAACATTTTATGTCGGCAGTGCATTCCGACGCGGCGATTTTCTCGGGCTCGATTAATCATGGGCGTCGCGACGGCCCAGGCTGTATTTGTTAATGCCCATAATGTACTTTGATCGCCATTCACCTAATCTTTCTGTCTCGCTAGTTCATGCATCAACTGCGCGATACTCTCGTATTAGACAGTACTGCATGCCAGATAATAAGATATCCATCCATCTTAGCGGATTCCCAATTAACCGGTGTTTGTCTTGTCCCGTTTCTTCGATCTTACGAGTCTTATGAATCGAACCGGCTTATCCATCTGCTACATCATTGCTTTACGCGACTGGAGGCTTCTCTCGCTCATTTCTACGGATGTTTTATGCGCGACTGGCGTGGGTGGAACAATTCGAACGTTGCCTGCAAGAGACTTATCTTCAAAACGGTTAACTCCCGCGCTTTCACCTAGACCATATATTTCTTGGTCATTCATTCAGTTGTCTTTTATTGTTCTGACGCATGAATAACAACGTTGTCTCATGAGTTATCTTAGGCTCTAATTACACGAATCTTTCCGTATATGGAAATAACGATTTTATTGAAGTATCTAAAAATTTAGCTAGATATAGTTCTTATGAAAATAATTGTTTGATTATAATAATTATGTAAAAAATTCAAGCATGATGAGCAATGTCGCAAAAAGTTTTGCTATTCAAACAACTATCTTGGGCATCCCCTATTTTGTCCAATATTTTCGAATCTTTAGCTAAATTTTTAAACTTCAGCGAAATTGTTTCTTAATTCCGTATTCCACACCGCCATGCGTTTAATGCAATAATGAGAGAAAAATATTTGGTATTTGTGATTATAATTACATGGTGAAATAATTATGGTTAGGTGCTTTATTTTTACGATTATTACTGCTACAACGATAATTTTATATATATAGTGTTCTCTCAAAAACATGAAAAAATTGTACTAAAATAAACATTTTTATTTAATAAGTACACAAACGAAATTAAAATAAATATAATTATTTTCTTAAATTTACTTACTATTTATGTGGTAATAATAACTAAAAAAATGTTAAGAAAAACTAAAGATGTCAAACAGTATGTGTGATTATTATTAATAACACAATTATTGACTATATATGGATGATTAAAACAACTATATAATTATCCCAAAAATGACTAAATAATAGTTAAATTATGATAATTGTAATCATTTTCTCTCTCATTGTCAGTATAAGCACGCATCTGCCTTGTAAATGTGATCTATCTTATATAAAGATACGTGCGATAAAAATATGTGAGTTATGTAAACATAAAAATATTTATTGAAAACAAGGTTTTTATTTTTAGAGGCGCAAGATATATATGACAAAATTTAATATTTATCGTTCTTCGTAAATAAACAGTAAAGCTACACAAAGTTGTATCCGCGCGATGATAATATATCGCGTGTGTCGTGATTTTTATTAACGTTACGCGATACTTTTACATTCAGCAAGAACCGCATACAAATAAAAAGTATTACATTAACGACTGCAAAAACTCATTCGCATGCATATGCACGCGCATTAATTTTGATAGCGTAATATTTACGACACGTATAAAAAAAAGGAACGATACTCAAGAGACATGATAACGAAGTTGCAATTTATTGTGAAGCAATAGTGGGCGCTGTCGTAAAAGTTTGCAGATTAATGCAACGCGCATATAAATCGATATACCTTCTGCATATCTTAATCTGGATGTCATCGTACTTTTGTGTTTTATGAGCGGTCGATTCTCACTGCTCTTTCGATATCTTCTGGATTATTAAAGAGATGCCGGCGCGACTTGATCGATGTCGATAGTACAGATTTGTCAATTCCAAATTAAAAATACCGATAATGGCGAAATCTTTAATTCAGTTTCTTACCTTATCGTTCAAGCTCACTCAATGCGTACATTTGTCCTTATTTAACATATTCTAGCGCCATCTTTTGTTAGATCGAGCATCTACTACCAAATACAATTACCGTTCTGCTTATCATTCTACACATATTTTATGTGTACATGTGCATGAAAGCATTTCAACCTAAATTCCTTTTTTATAGGCTTTTAATCTTATTTTTATCAATACTGTGTTATTCTTCGTATACACTGTTAAATCTGTAGTGTCAGATTTAATCTAATTTGAGTCGCAACTGCTTCTACTCAATATATCGTTATTTTATAATAATGAAATAGAGTTAAGCACTTCATATTTTGGATTAAATTTAACATTATATAATTAATTTAATTGTCTAGTATAAAATAACGATATATTGAATAGGAGTAGTGGCGACTTAAATTAGATTAAATTTGACACTATAAATTTAATAGTAAAATTTAGTGGCATTGGATGTTTCGCACATATGATTTACAGAATTTTTATACTAATCGAACATTGTCGTGAGTTGACATAAGATAAGTGCAAATATAAGTATAATATTAAATATAATTTTTTATATTTTTTAATCCTTAGCATAAAGTTGATAGTTCTCACTATTCCTTAACTTTAATTGTATACAAGATTTTTACGATTCTGTAAAATCAATTCGAAGATAGCTGAGCGAAATGTAAATATCGATAATTCGCTTTCCAGTATTCCCTTAATGAATGATGTACTTCTCGTACTCTCGCATGTACATCGTTTGCCCTGAATTAATTGAAATCGATAATGGTGGTTGGTAAGATCGGAAGTTTTTATAAAGAATCTTATTTGACTTTTTAGATTCTAATAAAATATTATTGTGACTGAACAATGAATTGCAATATGTCGTCTATCTCTCATGCGTAATGTACCTGTATATACTTCAACGAAAATTATGAGAAGCATGAAACGGCTATTTCGCGATTTCGAGCAAGAAATTGACGTAGGTATATAACTGCATTTCAAGTTTACTTTGTCACTATTGCAATTACGTCTTTGTCAATTAGCGTACACGAGACTGCACTTAATTATGATAAAGACGCGTCAACATGTGGCTTAACAAAGAAATAATCGTTTATTTCGCGTTTGCGTCATCTCAAGTCGCGTGACACGGTCTGAAGCCATAAATACGACGAAAGATGAACTTTAATTATTTCCAGAATGATTTCTATCGTGCAAACTGAGCGCATTTCGTGGCGCGTGAAATCATACTAACAATAAGAGAAAGATCTTTGATATTTGCGACTGCACTTGCATATTATAGTAAAATAATTATGGCTAGCGGCTCCATTTTTATAATTATTACTCTATAATATTAATAATAATTATATTTATAGTTTTATCAAAAAATACAAAATTGACATCGAAAATGGTGATTAATTATAGTTAAGTTATGGTAATTGCAATTAAAAAAAATTTTTTTGGAAAAGTATTACATTGTACATATTTTATAACATAATCATTCTTGTCTATATAATTTTTTAATTTAATACACCGACGTTTTCATTATAAATATATTTTTTACAATGTACAAATAGAACGATTTTGCTGAAGTATCTAAAAATTTAGTTAGTTACAGATCTGAAAATAATGTATATTTCTACACATGTCGCAGCCATAATCGGTCATCTTAAAGCAATAAGCATACGTCAATATATATATGTATGTATATATCTTTTATTCTGTTCTTATCATAATTAAATAATCTAAATAAAATTTACACTTCGACTACACCCACCGACGACGGTATCTCCGATTGTCTCGGCCCACGCGGAATTCTTTCCTTTTTCCTATAAAACACAGATATCGACGTGAAAGTTCAGCGATCCCATCCGTGGGTTCCTTTCCGAGCTGCGAACATTCTGTGGATAGACTTACGGCACTTCGCGTGGAATAACGTTTAGGCGTTATCGCGCGCGTTATCTTCGCACCTGATGGATAACCGGTGCTTTGTACAATGAACCGCCATCGATAAATTTTCTAAACATCGTAGTGGCCCCCGCGGCACGAGGGGCGAGAGATAATACTCGACGATTAATCGACCCAAGCGCGCGGCCGCCCGCGCTAATCTACGCGCCGTGTGTACGCGGGCCCGGAAACTTAATTGAAAACACATAAAGCTTAACGAGTTCCGCAACGCGGGTGGCATGTCCACCCACCTTCCATCCTGTGCACGCGCACGCGAGCACTCGCGCATATTTCCGTGCGGCTAATGCGCCCACCCGCTGGATTATACGACGCGTAATAATGGATGTTGCCGGGCGCGAAGCATGGAGTAAACGGGAACCGCCAATCGTTCACTCGTGAATGACACAAATGTGTTTGAAATCGTCTTTCTATTTCGTTAAAAAAAAAACCGACGCCTTTTAGTAATCGCTTGAATCGAATGCGATGTTGACTTCAATGGATGCTTTCCATTTGGTGACATAAATGTTGTGCTGTCTTTGTTATTCTCTGAATGTCAAGAAAGATAGAATGAGGTTGGTGACGACTTGTGTCAATAAATGAGAAGCACCCATTGTTAACTAACGCCAAAATCATTTATTGAGGCTGGCTCTATCAAATCCATTTAATTTATATTAATAAAAAGCATTAATTTAAGAAATCAAAATGATGTATTAGGTGTTAAACTTAGTTCCTGTCGTTTTTCATCTCCAAAATTGATTTGTTTCGAAGGGAAATACCTTAATCAAAGTATTATTAATAAAGTATTATTAATTAGTAATAAAGTAGAAAATGGAGGAAATTACTTTGATTAAGGTATTCATTCATCTTCCCGAAACAAATCAATTTTGGAGACAAAAAACGGCTGGAGTTAAGTTCAACACCTAATAATTCGAAGAAAAAAAGAATGAATTCTAAGGATATTTTAATAAGAATAATAAAAATTTGCAAATGTAATTTAAAGAAATTGAACTTGCCACTTTTTACAAAGGAATTTATAATTGTGAGTGGAACCAATAAATCACCATCAACTCTAAACGATTAAATCTCGCTCGATCATTCAATCACATGCAATATTCATTAATTTTTATATATAATTATTTTTATTGCTACTATGCCAATTCATGGAAAGAACGATTTTGTTGAAAGATCCAAATTTTTGCTGGATTCAAAACTGAAAATAATTTTATTGGAGCATCAAAATAATTTTGTTAGAACCTCAAACTAATTGTTTTAGAATATTAAATTTACTTTTGCTCATTATTTTTTAGTTTTCATTATTTGAATGGTCCAACAAAATTATTTTCAGATCTACATCCAGCAAAATTTTAGGTCTTTCAAAAGCTCTTTTCATGTATTAACACTTTCATCCTTATTATATTCTTACGTTATATTCATTACGTTAATATTTATCTAAACACGCATAAGCTCCTAGGCACAAGTCACCGTCATGGATTAGTACGACGTGATTCAAAAGTCGCGAAACTTAAATAGCATCGTTGCAAACGCAGGATCCTACAACGAGTGACTACCTTTACCTCCGGGTCACGAGGCAAGCGCTTTATCTTCAACGCCCGCGCACCGCGTCTAACGCGAGATCGATTCTCTCAGCCGATTCAGACACCCCTTCTTTTTCTTGGCGGATTAGCGGGGTTCTTTTATTCACCACTGGACACGCGAAGCGCTATAAACCTCCACGAACTCCTACTTACCTCTCTCAATCAAACCCCCGACTTTGCGCGGCGATCTTTAGCAGCGAGGCATTAACGTCAGACGATTATCCCTCAATTTGGCGGATTTTAAAAAATCTACGGTGCAAACTCTGCTCATAAATCGATGGATTAACCCCGGCGTTTAACATTATCAATTACCCCCCTTGACGTTCCCTTACGCGCACGAGAAGAAGAGAGAGAGAGAAAGAGAGAGAGAACGAATACCTATGCGCGAAGAAAAAAGGAAAAAGAAGCGAAAAAATTAAGAGTAAAGACCTCGCGAGAGTAGGAGCGAGCTCCTAGAGGGAAGATGAAGGTGAAACGGACAGAAAGGCAAAACATGCTAAGACCACGTATTACTGTTAATGCTTAGGATTAACCCTGTCGCTGGCGTGGGCGAGGCGATGATATAGCGAACGCGAGAGGGATGGTCTCACCGTTGGTATGGTAATCGAGCAACAGAAGAAGATGTTTACTACAAATGCGCTGAGATTTAAAGTAATTAACAATTTTGGAGACAGTGAAGGTACCGCGGAAGGAGGATTTTTCTTCTCGAAGAATAAAATCCTTGAGAGGATTTTTCTCCTCGAACAATAAAATCTTTTAGGGGATTTTTTTTCGAAGAATAAAATTCCTTAGAGGATTTTTTTGTCGAAAAATAAAATCAAAATCCTATGATTTGATATAATTTTACATAATTTTATAAATTAAGGAAGGACGGTTTCTAAATGTACACTTAGTTATGAATGGTTGGTATCTACATATTTTAACATTGTAATATCATTATACAGAATTCAAGCTAGCTGAGTTCGAATTTATAACCACGTATTCGATTAAAATTAATTAGATATTTTAATTAAATCTTTCCTTCCTTGCATATATGTATTATAAATAGTATAATGTGGAAAGAGATGGTATATATATTATTAATCTAGAGTTACTTGAACTAGATTCTCTGCGCGAATTCTATCTCTTAATCGTTAATTTAACTTCTTACCGGAAGCTAACCTCTTTTTATAGAGCCATAATTATAAACGCGTCATCTCATACGCCAATTACAAGCATTATTATAGTTTAACATCAAAGATCACGTTAATAGCTAGACGGGAAAAAGAAAACGAGAAAAAAAGATTTGGGTGAAACGCAAGACATCGACAGGTCTGTCACATCACATCGTTCCCAGTGACGACTGCGTTCTCCATTAGATAACGAAGATCATGGGTCTATAGAACTATGCGAAGAGTTAATGGCCATAACGAGATGTCCTGAACAAGATTTCAGAGGAAGAAAGGGAAAAAGTGTCCGAAGCAGCAGCTAATTAAGCGAAGCCGTCCCGTTCGGCGCACGGAAATTGCGGCTAATAATACTGCTGTTACTATGCTGTTACGTCATGATTCGATCGACTGAATTTATAATGATTCTTCGATACGATTCGAAGACACTTTACCGCCTCCAGATCACTCACGAAATTTCTGGCATGACAAAACGGATGATTGATGATCGGTTAGATGCGTATCGAGAACAAATCATCGTCATATTATTTATCATTAATGGCAAACAGAACGAATAATTTTTATCATTAATGACAAACGAAATGAACGATTTTATTGCAGTAAAAATTTAGTTGGATACAGAACTGGAAATAATTTTGTTAGACCATCTAAATAATACTGAGAAAAAATGTATTGAATTTTGATAAATATTTGTTGGAATAATACTCGCGCTTAACATTTATTTACGACAAATAAAAAGAATAATAGTTAAATCGAATTAATCGGTTCTTGTATAAATACGTATATGATCTTCGTATGTTTAATAAACATTTATTAAAATTTAATATATATTTTCTTAGTATGACATTTAAGATGATTGCTAGAATATCACAACTTTTTGCTAACTAATTTTTTAAATACTTCAGCAAAAGATACGTTCCACTTGACGATTGCTTTTGAGCATCATTTTATTCTTGTTTAACATTTGATAAATAATAAGGATGAAATGATGCTCACGAACGTTACGAACGCCAAATAAAACGTATCCAAAACTGTTCTTTCTCTATATCTTTGATAATTTTTATTTATCTTTTGAAGCGAACAATGAATGAGTACTCTCTAAAACTTTTAGAGTGAATTTCACTCTAAAGAGTAAAATCTCACTCTTAAAAATTGAAAATTGAGCCGCTCTTTTTCAAGACTGACCCAATTTTTATTTTTTAAAGTGAGCTTCCACTCCAAAAAAGAGTAGTTTTGAGTTAAATTGTCATCAAGCACACATTGTACGTGCCAAAATTATTTATTAAAGCAAAATTATTTAAAACGAACCCTTGTAATATTTTGAACCTTTTTATCACTCATCCTGATATACTATAAACGAATCAAAGGAACTTTTGGATTATCAAAACAACTCGGCAGTTTTATGCAATTGAAATTGATGATAATCGCACATGCAGGTAAATCATCGGAACGAAATGAGCTTGCAAATTTACCTCAATTAGAAGAGATGGTGAAGGAGACGACTTCTATGATGAATGAAAGACGTGTAGTCAAAATATTATCGGCAATACGATCGACAGCAGTCTCGCAAAGCCGCCGCATCTCCCGCTCGATCTCGCGAATGTATTACCTTGCTAACGCGACTACTAATTAGTAACAGTAATGTCACGGGCATTTAACATGCTTGTCAGTCGGCTTACAAATCGCAAAACGTGCTGCAAGATACATGCAGCGGCCAGATTCAACGTTGGCCGGTCGCGGTGTCAACGGGTCAAAGATCGTCAAAACTCTCTCGATAGCGAAGTAAATTGCAATGCTATGCTATGTAACACGGTAATAAACTACTAATTTTTTAAGAATATAGAAATTTACGTGGAAACGATTCATGATAGTCGCGAAATTTCGCAGAAAATCTCGCGATCGTAATGATAAGCGAAGCTTAAGTCTCGAGTCAAGTCCGATTACTCGTGTAATTCTGTAAAAAGAGATTATAAAGCGATTTGTAACACACCGTCGCGTGGGATTGGGAGATCTCGAGGTGGATTGAACCTTGCTTGCGCTTTATTCGTTCCGTTGATTTATTCGCGAGAAGTTGCATGAGCTGCATCGTACTCACCTGACATCGACCTTCGATCCTCGATCGCTGATGGATCGAGGGCACGGTACCGTGACGTGCCACGGCACGTTCGCACAAAATGGCAAACGCGTAGATATCATATATAATAAAAAAAAATGCACGTTGCTCCTATTATCTCGCTTGCATTCGATATCTTCTCGGAACATCGCTATTCGCTATTTTACTTTTGAGCATCTTGCGATAGTAGCTATTACTCGAAACACGGCACGCTCCTTACAAGGTGCGAGAGATACCGCGTAATTATGTAAAATACCGTAATCAGTTGGACGGCAGGTGATACCGGTTCTCAGAAATAGGTTTCCAATCTACGAGAACGGCTTCTCCCTCTTTATACAGAAATATCCCTCGGTGTAATCCGGCCCCTTAGATTAGAAAAAACGAATATTAACATCGCCATCGCGTATGCAGTGAATCATGCTTTCCGTTAAATCGGGAGGTCTCTCTTATAGAATCCCGTTTGGATTAATCATAAATTTCCGTAGCTGTGAGTTCTTATAAATGGATAATTTATATATATTTATATATAAATTTATTTATAAATTATCCATTTATTGATAAATGTTAAGATTCGTTCTGCAATTTGAATTCAAATAATTCATGTTAAAACAAAGTACAATTATTTACTTTCTACGTGTTTCACGTTTTATCCATCTTGCGCTCTGATCATCGTGTTTTTATTACAGATAGGCATCATAGATGGTGCCCCTCACCTTTTGCGTGCAGTATATCTTTTTCAGCTCTTTGTAATTATCCGATTTATCATAAAGCAATCTTGTATGTGCGCAATCAAGTTATTATTGTTATTATTGCTGACATTTTTCTAGCAAGCAAGCAGGGATAAATGGAGGAAATGTATTTCTTTTGCAGCGTCCCCGTCTTTGCCACCGTTGGGCGAAACAGCGTGGGACAGAGATCACGATCGTGATCGAAGCCGGGAGAGGAACCGGGATCGCGAGAGGGTGCGGGAAAGGAGCGGCGAGAACGAGAGGGAACGTCAACAGGAAAGAGAACCCGCGATCAGGGAGAGGGAGATGCGGGATCGGGAAAGGGAACGCGATCGCGACAGGCAAAGGGACAGGGAAAGAGAACGGGAAAGGGATGTATCGGTCTGCATGATGGAACCACCCGACTCTGTCTTCATCTCCCCTACTGCGGCCCTTCTCGCGTTGCAGAGGATAAAGGACGCTTCTCTGTAAGTATTATTATTCACCTGTTGCGTCTCCCACTTAGACAGGCGTGTCCGCGTTGCGTAAAGACGACGAGAGAACAGCGTTGAGAGGAGAATAGCGTTGAAGTTAAAGGCTGGGTACAGCGTGATTGAGACGAGCACGTGATAAAAGTTGATGATTAATTGATAATTGATATTGCCGCCAGCGTAACACGTAACGATGTATGCTAAACAAGTTCGCATTGTGGATGGATAATGCGGGAATAATTTAATGTCCCGCTGTCTCTGGTAATTCTAATTAAAGAAATTTTCTCTCGCGAGAATCATTGATCATCTAAGGGAGAATTCGCATGTGTAAAACTTAGAACATATATATTGAAAGTGCCATAGCCAATTTGAATAACGTAGCACAAGTATCTCTATACTGAGCAAAATGTTGTTTATTTGATTAAATTAATTTAACCCTTACCGTACTAATATGGGTGACCGAGTGATTCCTGTTCGTGCAAGTTTCTTGGAGTCTTTCGGTAATTATAAATTATACTACATTTTATTATTTTCCAAAATAAAGAGTCAATATTTATTCTAGAAAGTTGAAAGTATGTTGGTGAATTTTTAGAGATTTTTTTTATTTGAAGAGGTGAAAAAACGAAGAGATTTGAAGTGACTCTCGATGGTATGGATGAGGCACCAAATTGTAGATGGTATGGTAAGGGTTAATTGTCTTTATTTTTTTGTTTCAATAATATATGTATTTATACGTGTATAACATTTAAATTTACTGTTCGGAATGAAGACGTGCAGAGTAAACACGAGAATGCAGAAACATACGTGTGTTTAAACTTATTAACTGTATTGCCATGCGGAGTACAAAGACTGACTTTATTATCGCTTTACAATCGGTCGAAAGCAGCAGGGTATCGCGAGTACTCATTCACGATAGTGATTCTTACGTATAGCCGTATTTCATCGAATGCATAAGTACGTCCAGGGTTAATAGGACGAGATCGTGCGCTCGCTGTAAATCTCGTTTAATTTGCTCTCGCCGCGCACCCGCGCGATTGTCGTTTCCATTGTGCCCGGGCTTCTCCCGCGATCCATCTAACATTATAGAAACCGTGTTCTGACACACACTAAGAAACATAGTAATCTCGTGACACCCGGCGCACGCTAACAAACCTCATTTTACACGTCCCGTCACGATTTCTTTCAAGCACGCGCCTAAGTAATTTCGACTCGCTCCTTTCGCCCAATTAGCGTGACGCCGATCCATTATACGCTCTTTGCAAATCAGCGTATCTATACGGCGCGTTGCGCACGAGCTTTGTTTGGCCCTTATCCTTGAAACGGATCTTTCAGTTGGCGGTTTTAGTTCGTTGGAAAAATTGATCGTTATCTAAAAATATAAAAAGACGCGTGAGAATCATTTTAAGGTTAAATTTATTCAAGAATTTAGTAAATATCTGGTAAACAATTATATACGGTTCTTGAATTTTATATGGTCATTTTTATCTTAATCCACGTATGATGAAGAAATAATTAAAAATCACATTCGATGTAAATTGCAGCTTGTTTTTTGTGTACATTTTTTATTTCTTTATATGTACGTTGAACACATTTCAAGTGAAGTATTTTACATACACACGCAACACGACTCCTGATATCCATGTGTCGTGGACATTCTTTGTGAAAAATCTGCGGTGAATTCGCCGCATAGAAAAACATATATTAAGATAAAGTTCGCATTTAATTGGTTTATATTAGTTGAGTTTTGGCATGATTATATTTTGCACTGAATTAAATTAATTTTTATTCTCCAAAATCTTTTAAAAAGTACAACATTATTTGCAAACAATCCAATACATTTTATAACAATTTATAATAATTTGTTTATATTAGAAGTGTTTTGGCATAATTACATTTTGCATTGCATTAAATTAATTTTTATTCTCCAAAATCTTTTAAAAAGTATAACATTATAGCTTGCACAAACGATCCAGTATATTTTATAACAAATATATACATATTTCTCAGTTGCTTTTTGCCTGTTACTAAATTGTCGCACGGAAAGAACAGTTTTGCTGAAATATTTAAAAATTTTGCTGGATATACAGATGTGAAAGTTTTATTGGAAAAATAATTATATAAAAATCTTAAGCATGATGATAATACTGCAAAAAATTTTGATATTCTAGCTTAAATCTATTATAATTATTTTGATAATCTAACAAAATTAATTTTAAATCCAGTATCTAGTTACATTTTTAGATTCTTCAGCAAAACGTTCTCTTTCCGTACTTTATTACGTCTAGCTGATTAGTGGTTACAATTTTTCTATCATGCCACATTAACTTTTCTAAGTTTTACTTAGTTATACAGTTTAATTTCCAGTGAGTGACATTACATAAATGTTCCTGTTACATTTTGAAATCAGATTTTAACTTCTGTCTACAGTAGGAAGCCGTCTATAGACTGTGCAATATGCATGGTTTTACTTGTTAGCTTCGTAGTTTTTCGTTTAAAATACATTGCGATGCGTTTCTGTCACGTGGCAGAAACGCAAACGTGTGTGCGGTCTTCTCGCTGCTATAACGCGAGGGTTAACGGACTGTAACGTGTACAGCAAGATCGTTAGAAAAGTATGTTAGGAGGCAATATGCAGTTGTTAGTTCATATTGAAGTACAGCGAATAATTAATTTTCCATGGCGTTTATGTGTCGACAGAGAGAGAAACATGAATGAACAAAGACACATAGTTGGTACTTTCTGAGGGGCGGATTGAGGTAGACGCGAGCCGGATTATCGCGACTGGAAACGGATTTATGTCAGTTCGCGCAACACGCCGTTCTAGTTTATAGCGCGAATGGTACGAGGAGGGCCCTCACATAGCTTCGATGAAATACGGCGCGGGTAAGAACGCGTCAGTAGTACCGACGTCGTTTTATCTAGCCAGTTTAAAACTCCTCCAATTCTCGATCGCGGCCCGGATCGCACGTTGCAGATCAGTATCGTTCCGTAATTTATTGTTCCGATGTGAATTTATATAAAATATCGCTTTCAAGTAGAATAACTTCATGTCGACGAGTCATTAAGTTATAATAGTTAAAATTATAATGATAACAAAATGAACATACTGTTAGATATCAAAAAAGCAGTAATAACCTAATCCTTTGAGTTAAATATTTTGTCATTTTAAACTTCTGTGTGTGTTAAAATTAAATTGCTCAGCTTTAAAATAAACAATATATTATATCAACATATGTACTTAATAAATAACAAACTAAATTTGAGTCACATTTAATACATTAATTTGTTTGTGTTTTAGTTTTAATACACTGAGAAAAAAATGCTGTAATATATACTTTAATTATATAATTTAATTGCAGCCTGTAAATATGCTTTAATTAAATTAACAGCATTTTTTTCAGTGTATACATTTCTTGAGTAAAATCGTCCATTATTTTAGTTAAATTAACGATGTATTGAGTAGAAGCAGTGGCGCGCGCGGTCTAGAAATAATTCAAATTGTGAGTATAAATATGAATTTAACAGTACGGGGTGTATAAGAGGTATATTGAAAATTCAGGAAAAATTATGATTAAAAACGTGCTAAAATAATCAGAGTCTAATTTATTGCGATCGTTTAAAGGCATCAAAATTTTCGATACTTATGTAATTCTTTCAGATTACCTCTCGATGTTTATCTCGTTTCTTTCTTCATAAATGATTCGAGGGTAATATTTTGCACTGCGCCAAATTGACTGGTACAAATATGGCACGCCCTAAAAAACGCGAGTCTATCTATATTGTTGCCACGTACAAGTTTCGTGGAAAAACAAGTCCTACCAGAATTCAGTGCGTCAAGTTGAGATTGATCGAGCCGGCCCGATATACCTTTCTTGTTTCCATCGATCGGTCCGGTGCCATTCGGCCGATTGCGCGCTTTCGACGAATCGCTCGGTTTTTCGAGTATTTATCGAGAAAGGTACTCCGGCTCAAAACGAAAACTTCGCATTACAAGTAATATCGGAAATTGGTACACTTATCTAGATGAAAAAGCAATACATTATCTGGGAAAATAAGTTACACCGATTTTACAATAAAGAAAAACTCAAATTATATTAATTTAAACTTCAACTGTTAGAGTAAATAATTTTACACTCTGTGATAAGAATTATCAAATTTAAACTTAAATTTTTATCTTAATAAATTTTTATTTTTACTCACTCAACGTGAATATCTACGTCCTTGATATTACTTTTTAAATTGTTTTTACTTTTAGAATGTTAGACAAATTTTTTTAATATAAAAATGACAACATAATATTAATCCTTAAATAGGCGCACAAAATCACACTGCGATCGTTACAAAGTGACTTTGGATTGCTCTGGCTTCTCTCTCTTGTGGAGATTAAATATTGGATTGTTTGATTCGCCTTTACTTGTGATATTATGACTACTTTTATTGGATTGGGATCCATCCAAGAAAAAGAAAAAGAAAAAGTAGCTCTGACCCCATATGTCTACATACGGGTTAAATTAGGATGAATTTTCAAATAAAAATGAACTATTATTAAATAGTTTATATTATTTTAATAATTCATATTATATTGTAAAGTACACAGCTGCTTGCTGTGGCTTTGAGGAATAACTGATAGTTATTCCTTAGAAAAAGAAGGAGTGAGAGATCATCTGTCGCACAATCAAGTCTACATGTTACAGTGCAAAACGATTGATGAAGACGTCTCTTGTCCATATAGGAATTGATATTGGTAACAACTGGAACGGCGAATGTTTTGTCGCTTGTTTCTTCATCGTAATCAATGTCATCTCGGATGTATAGTATATAGTTACGAGGATCGGGCGTAAAAAGACATGCGCGATTCCAAGACTGATCCTTTCATAATTCGCGACATGTTGCGTTACGCCGTTTTATGAATCGTATTTGATTTCTTCTTGATGATATTAACTCGTATCTCCTCGGTCGTTTCATTTTGAACGACTTTACCTGCCTTTAATACAATCAAAAACTGGTCACTGAGTGAGTTCTTCGCTTATATCAAGAGAAAGGCTAACATAAGTCGGACATTATTGTTGCTAAACATTAATAAATTCTCAGAAGGTATAAAAATAAATTATAATTAAAATAAGCCATGAAGAATTTTATTCAATTTGTTGAAGTTTATGACTTGATCTGTCTCGGCTAAAATGAATTTAAAAAAAAAGAAGAATATTATGTTAAATGTTATAATTTTATTAATGTAACTTTTCAAAGGCATGCTATTTTTATTTGTATTCACGAACGTTAGGATTAACTTTTGTGGATTTAACTATCTGATTATAGCGTGTTCCACAAACGTCCGGCGCTAGCAGCGGGTATCGGTTTGGGTGGCAGAGGAAACGCCGGTGTTGGCGGAAACGGCGGCAATTTAGGTGTCGATGGCGAATGCGGCGACGCGCTGAAGAGACGCAAAGTTCACAGATGCGACGTTGCTGGCTGCGACAAAGTTTACACGAAGAGCTCGCACCTAAAAGCGCACAAGAGGACTCATACCGGTAAGTTAATTGCGAGAATACATGGCGCTTTATCAATTTTGCGGAATAAGTATTAAATAATTTCGTGCAATTTTTCCTCTAAATAAATTATACATCTACTAGTATATTTTCATGTTAAGTTTAATTTCTTTCAAAAATAATATAATATATTTTTTTATCGCGTACTGTTTCACAAAAAGAACTAAAGTATGTGAAAAATTTTGGTGGACTATGAAAATAATTATGTAGGACACTTATTAAACTGATTGCTAGAATGCCTTTTTGCAAGCATTATAATATCACTATATTTGAGCGTCCTATTCATTATTTTAATAGTGTAACAAAATTATTTTCAGATCTGTATCTAGTTAAATATTCAGATACTTCAACAAAACGCTCTTTCCGTGTTTGCATTCATTTTCCTATCAGTTATTCTATTCAAGTGTTAATTCTAGAATGCTATTGATATGTAAATTGTACATACAAATGAGCGAGGTCATCGAGCCCTAAGTTATGCTTTCAGTGATCATTAGAAAGTCTAATCTGCTAAAAGCTACGATAAGCGGAGTCAAGCTTTTAAAAATTTTGACTGTTATCAGTTCTAATTTTTTTGACCTGGTGTAGTTATTATTATAACAAAAAACGTGATAAATGATTTCAATTTTTAAGCAGTTTTGTGTTATTAGTTATTACACGTTTTATTTAAGTGTTGTGCGGGAATATACATAATTGGACTGCATATTTTATACTATTTTAAAATTAAATTTTATGACTTATTCTTTCTTTTCTTTTGACTTAATAATTAGGTTATTTGTTTATAAAAGTTTAGATTAAGAATATTTCATCATTAAAAGTGTAAAATGTATAAAAAACTTGTGTTAATTAAAGTGGCCTATTTTTTGTACGTAAACTTTTCGTATTGATAGCAATATTATATTATTCAATAGCGATCGCATTCTTAATTACAGCACAATAAGATAAGAACTCTCTTTGGTCAGGTATTCACGAACGAAAGATACCGCTATGTCGAATACACCATTGGAATTGCAAATAGAAAAAGTTAAATTACGTAGCGTCATCGTATCATAAATCTCTCCATTCCACGGTTAAAAAGCTATAGATAACTATTGGAACTTCAGTTGGGAAAGCTAATCAAGATGAAATAAATCAATCGATTCAAAGAAACAAACGCATTACGTTCCTGATGATCACTATGTGCGATCGTGACTCACTGCGTACGTCAGCGATCGTTGGATCGCGCGTTTCGTCATTTTAACGTCAATACCTTCTCTCCCATACGCGGTTTTCTTGGTTTATCCTATTGTTTTCAATATTGAATGTCTACATTAGATGTCCAAAGGTGCGGTCCATTTGACACTATAAATGCTTCGAAGTATTTTATTGGCCACTCGAAAGAAATTATTTTACTAATTGACCAATGAAAAAATTACTTCGAACCATTTCTAGCATCAAATGAATCGTAACCCTAGATTTGTAATTGTAAGCATTGACTTGACGTGTATCACGTACACATTTTGCCTTTCTTTTTCTTAATGAAATTAGGAAAAGGCTCAAAATTACAAATTTTAAGATGACCTTACATGGTCAATAACACTGTCAGTATTAATAAATACTGATAATGTTACTAATTGTTAATATTGATGGATTGACGTAGAATATTGACTAATTGTTAATATTGATGGATTGACGTAGAATATTGACGATGACCTGGACTTTTATTTTCAAGCATCAGTATTATTTATAGCTTTATTAGGATTCATGTCATAGTATAGATAATGTATGTAAAATTAAAATGAAATATATTGTCAATAATATTAATCGTGTAAGGTTAAAATATTAATACACACTTTCAGTATTACTGATGCAATATTACTGATCATTATTGACCGTGTAGGATCATCTTTAAACAACACTACATAAAGATAATCATCTATGCAGGACACTCGAAATCAACGAACTCACAGCATTTGAGAAAAAAGTTAACGAGAAAGAATTTAATTGCGAGGACAGCGCTTCATCGTTATTGCATGCAACTACGTACAAATTATATAGAATCTCATTCAGCAAAGCAGTATGATGTGAGCTTTTGAATTGAGCGAACGTGGAAATCTCTTCTTTTGCTCACATTTATAGAAGAAATTTCGCTACGTAGAAATTGGGAATCGTTATCTTCGCACATTAAATCAGTGCAAAACTCGCACCTTATTACCATATATCATCATGAGTGCGTCGTTGATCGTATAAAATAATGCTTAAGTTGATCGTACGGTAGCTGACAACTTGTCGCCCAGCTGTGTCTAGTCTACGGCAAATCGTTAGTCATCGAACATTCCTTTAGTATCTACGAGACGCTCGAATTGGACGTGGTAACCGTTCACGGTAGCTGCTCGCCGTGAGATTTACGAGTTACGAGCTCAAGAAATTGTCATCCAATTACTATAAAAAGGCAATTTTTAAAATCAGTTCTTCGCACGAATTATTTAATTGTAAACGAAAATTCCTGATTTTGTTATCAAATCGGTTAATGACAGTCGTCGATTTAGTCACGCGTTAGTTTACCGCGTTTCGCGAATTTATATCAGGAACGCTGTGACTCTTCTGCATGCTGTAGGATGCAACAGATAAGAGGCACACACGGCGTGGTGCCGTGCTATCCTCCGCCAGGATTTTTCGCGCGCGTGATCCGCGGTCCGTCGAGGTCAGAGATCGCCGGCATTCGCACGCTAGGATTCACGACCGTGGAGCCTCGCGGAAATTCGATACCGTTCCGCGACATCGCCGAGGAGGTGCCTCTGTCCAGCAGCGGGAGTGAAGGAGTGAGAAGGGGAGGGAGAAGAAAAGATTCGCACTTTTATCCGCTCTCGTATACGGGCGCCCCGCGTATACATATAACCCCGGCCATTTATTACCGCGTCACGAGAGAACTTGGAGGAGGTCGCGCCGTTCCACGTGTTCTGTTCCATTCCGTTCCGTTCCTGACCGTGTGGATATGCACGACGTGGCGCGGCGGCGGCGGCGGCGGCGGCGGCGGCAATGGTGGTTGCTTTAGGAATTTCCGGTGGATAGGTACCTTCGTGAAGGCATCGCCGCTGTCTGGCGAGGGGCACAGGCGGCGAGGAGAGAGGGCGTGGTCGTGAGAACCAGGATCTTTTGTCTGGTCCATGATTCAAGCGAGACGCGGCGCGATCGCGGTGCTCAACCCGGAGACGCTTGCTTATACTTACAGAAATCCCTGAGGCTTTCGTTTTCTCTTATTAGGTTGGTCGCCGTAACTTTGTACATATCTTTGAGAAATTAGGAAGAGCAAACGCGAATGTTTATTTTTTTTTTAATCGAAGACACATCGTGCATTTTATACTCGAACAAAATTATGATAATTTACGATCTCTTTACTAAAAATATCTAATAGCTTATCACAAAAATCGCAATTCTACTATTTTTTATTACTGTAGAAAAAACGGTTGTTGAAGTATCTAAAAATTCAACTGTATACAAATTTGAAAATATTTTTATTTTAAATTGTCAAAATAATTACATAAAACACTTAAGCTGATTGCTAAATTGTTGCAACTTTTTGCTACATTACTCATCATGCTCGAATCTCATCCATACTTTATTTTGATAGTCTAACAGAATTATTTTTAGATCTATATGTACCTAAATTTTTTAGATATTTCAACAAAATCGTCCTTTCCATTCAAGTTTCAACATTCTATAGCAAATAGCTTAAGCATTCTACGTAATTATTTTGACAATTTAACAACAATATTTTTAGATCTGTATTCAAATTTTTAGATACTTCAGTAAAACCGTTCTTCTTGTATACTAATTAAAAATAATAAAATTAAAAAACTGTGATTTTTGTGATAAGCTTGCTGTTCAACATTTTTAATAAAAAGGTCGCATATTGTAATAGTAATTTATCATAATTTTGTTAGAATAGAGAATTTATGATATTTTGTATTATCTCCGTTTTGTTTTGTTTCTCGATATGAAGTGGAATTGAAATCGAGTTAGTCACGTTCTGCGCTAATTATATAAGTGTGCTGTAGAATACATATCAAAGATCGGAGTTATCATTTTTTATCCTATCTCACGAAAATTCTACGTACCATCTTCCTGCTTTAGTTTCTCTCCACTACTCCGGTTCTGTGGAGAGAAACTCGCTTCGCAGACACCGGACATGCTTCGCGCATTAGGATACTATTATGGTAGACGGTTTTACGAAATCCCTGGTGCGCAGTGATCGGCTGGTAAACAAAAGGCCATTACTTGACATACCCAGACCTCGTTGTGTATGTCGTATTCACCTCGCTTGGAATAATAATTGTTTCGACGACTGGCGTGCAACGCCCGTTTCTAGCGAATCGTGCCGTCTATCTGTCATTCTAACACCATTGAGTTATCCTTACTGAGGTGGATACCGCCTGGATGTGGGAAATGCCAATTCATTGATTACTGTCATTTCTACCATTCCGCATAACTCGTTCGTAAATCGCGCGATCATGATTATCGTTGCGAAGCCGGCGGGAGTGATCATAAAATTACCTCGCTTTGAGGAATAATGGGCCCAGTTCTCAAAGACTTGTGATTTCAACAGATTTTGCGCACTAAATATTGCGATTCGCTCATTTCGCGATATTTTACGAGTGTTATATTCTATCGTAATATTTTGCAACTTAACAATTATTGACTAATTAAATAATATTAGCAAAAATAATATACTCTTACAAACATGATCGAATGTCATTTTTATTTCGCAATTCTTAAAAAAAATCATCCTTTTTATTGATCATTTATGATGGTTTTAATATTCTACAAAGTTATCAATAACAAATCCGGAATAATTCGTCAAAAGTGATCCATACGACCAACAATTTATATTTATCTTGATTAGATGAAATGACTAAATTCAAAGTAAAAAAATGTCTTCTTTAAGCTTTGATATTAATATTCTCTATAGAAGACTTTCTTTGTTATTTACAAAAATGACACAAGACACAACTCAAAATATGCCATTCTTGTAGAAGGTATCACGATTTCTTTGAAAACCTTAAAAACAAATGCTATTTGGCGAACGGATTGTGAAGTTAAGTTAGTTTATTTTTAATGATTGATAGAGTAATCTTTACCTAACTTTCATTCATAGTAATAACTCGAAAATTACATTTTTTAAGTTGCGTAGGAATGTGGTACAATATATCGTTTTCTTTCGAAATAAAAGAACGATATATTCTGTTAAATTAATGATTATGGATTTTTAATTATGACATATAGGACTCTTTTCGATAATAGCGGGTTAAAGGGCAAATTATATTATCAGCAATATTAATTGCTTCAGCGATAGTCGTAACTGAATGTTGTTCGTATTACGCGCCTCATTGACGACGTAACGGAATAATAAGAACGTAATATTACTTTTAATACCGACGAATATAGCAACGTACCCGACGCACGCTGTTGCGTGTAACGAGAGCTGCATTACAGGTAGAGAATCATAGCTCATTATGAGCGCACGGTAAATCGCCCTTGCACGATTATATGGTGAGAGATGTTTCCTACGCCCATTAGCGTACACATAAAATTCGTTATCTACTTGTGAGAAATCGCATAGCAACATGTGTATCTACAGGTATCTCTAATTATCGCATTTCCCTCGGCTGAGGATGATTCCGCGTGAGTTAAGAAATGCTTGCCACGCTTCTTTTAAATACATCGTTATTTTCTGTGCCAGAGTTTTCGGGGAGCCATGATTTTGATTGACTCGGAAGAATTTTTAACGAGATATAGTTAAATGAGAGCGATATAAATTTAAGTTTATTTATAATTAACTTTATATATATATATATATATATAAGCTGTTACCGCGCAAGCGTGGGAAACGCTTGAACAACAAATTCTGCATTCAGGAAGTTACCAATAGCACATTCTGTTTACTATTGTTTAAATCTCGACGTAAATAATAAATTATAATACAAGTAAATTTTATTAGGCTTCTTACGATTATTATATAATACTTTATTTATCAATTACATATTGACTGCTTATCACAATTGTATTATACACTCTAAAAAA
Source organism: Trachymyrmex cornetzi (assembly GCF_001594075.2). NCBI lineage: Eukaryota > Metazoa > Arthropoda > Insecta > Hymenoptera > Formicidae > Trachymyrmex > Trachymyrmex cornetzi. Next base: position 4,226,862 of record NW_017296157.1, on the reverse strand, counting down.
TAGCGGTGTGAACACCATGCGGTGTCTATATCATTCTAACTGTGTTGGTATTAAATTAATCAATATGGTGTGGATTTAACACCATGGGTTTTAAATTCACGCACTCATTGTGTTAAATTCACATCATGATGATGTTGATATAAACACTTTAGGGGTTTAAAATCCACATTATGTTGATCTTAATTTTAAAAAATCAACATGCTGAGAATTATACAGACATCGCATGGGTGTTAAATTCACACTTATAGGAACATTTATTCGACATTTTTTTAATGCATTTAAGGCACATTATTATCGAGTGCTTTCCATTTGTAAAATCACTACTCACTTTTATGCACATAGCGACACAAGTTGTGTTTCAATTGTCGTTGTAAGTTTGTATTTTCCAGTGATAATTACATATTACTATAATTGCGGTGGCTATAAATGAGATTGGAGAACGTTAGATGGCCGGCATTTTTACTTTTGCTAATGCTATTAATCGTTATAGCATCATTTTTTCCGTGTATTAGTTTCGTTCTATTTAGGAACTAGTCTATTTATAATTACTGTAATACCACAATCAAATTATACAAGTTTTTTCATAACGTATTAGAACAAAAATATTTAATTGATCGAAAAGAATAAAGGATCGCCGCTGAGAATCACTGTGCGTAACTATCGGAATATAGGCTCGGTGTCAGCCGACTGGCGTGACCCTTGATAGACAGGAGGAGGTTTGGTGAGATCTCGTGTATTAATTAAGGCGAATTAGCCTTGGCGTAAGCCGGACAACGTCGGCTGATCGGTTCCGTGTATCGAAGGATACGCCGATGATCGCAGGCAGTCCTCTCTGTGGATTTCTCTACGGAGTGGTAGTGCTTCGAGTACCCTGTTATTAACAATGCACGTATGCACTAATGCCGAAGGCTGCGATTACCTCTGGTGGGTTAACGATTTCCTGACGAGCATGCTCCTCCGCATTGTTCTCGTTGGTCGTTGCAAATCTCTCGTTGCTCTCTTTTCTGCAAATAATTTCCCATAATCTTAACGTCGCGTCGGTATGTTCAGCCAGCATCACTTTCATGCTCGGTACTTTGCTTCATGCTTTATTCGCGATCGAACTTAGAAAGAATGATTTCACAAATTACGTTAATTGTCGTATCAATTAAAGTGGTTAATTTCACATTATAATTTAATATATTTGAAAAGTTTGGGATATGCACGAAGTAAATCCACAACTTTACAACCATAAATTCCGGTTTCAGAGAGAAAAAAAAGAGAGAAAATAAGATTTTATTTAAAATAAATCTAATAAATTAAAAAATCTAGTAAATATATGAACTTATATATATAATATGCAATTGTAACTTCTTTTTTTTGTATTTTTAATATTTCATTACTTTGAAAAAATATTTATACCTATTTTTATGACATTAAAGAAAAGGATTCGCGTTACTTTCCGATGAGAGAAGCAAATTCAATTGTGCCAAAAGCGAAATGAATTATTCGAGGCGTGTATAATTTCAAGGTGCGTAGGAGACCCTCAGCATCTCATTACAGCCTCGAACTGACATCACATGAACATTGCATCCGCGAACGACACGCTATACTCTTTTTTTTTTTAACGTTCTAGTCGAGAGAGCTGTTAGTTCGCTCCTCATTACCAGCACGCATCATGTCGCTCAACCGTGCGTCCTAGCAACTTTCTCACATGCTGTGATGTGATAATTATATGCCTCGTGCTGCAAATGTCTCGAAGCGTACAGCTTCGTTAACCGATGGTTAACGGCGGATCTGAAAAACGTATTGTATGTATGTATAAACTGCTCCTAATTTATGTGTTCAACGATGTTGTAACACGGTACGATAAATATTATGCAATACGACATAAATAGTATTTCTTCACGAAGAAAATTAACGCGTTTCATATAAAACACTGGCATATGTCCGCATTATTGTGTAGCTTAATAAGCTGGGTAACATCTTGTTTGTACATCACTCGTAGTGATATGATACAGTATAAAGAAGAGTAACGGAATTATTACAAACATGAAGTAAACGCTAACGATAACTTGTTGCAGTATATTAGAGTAGTGATAACCTCTCACTTTTCGCATCCATCGGTAGTCCAACACACGCTTGTTATAGTACCGCGTTATAATAAGTGACTGCACACGGTGTGTAAGATAAATACTATTACATGTTTTTGATGCTTTTGATGTAGGGGAGAATGGGAGAATTACGAATGGGAGAATTACGAAGGAAAAAGTTAAATAAAACTGATGATTATTTATCAATTATAAAAATCTTCAAAAGATATTGGCTTTAAACTACAATATATATATAATTATAGTTTATGTTATTAATATAAAACTGTAATTTTGAATAAAAAACAAGACTGATTCGGCATTGCCTCACATGGCTGCTGATAATTCCGAACCGCAAAGATCTACTCTTACAATACTGATTTAAAAGTTACACTTTGCGTGACTGCAATAGATTTGTCTCAAGATGAATGAACTCGTTTCTATATCCAGTACCACAAAAGACGCGGTATGCTATTATGCGACAATTAAATAACGTCTTTGCTTATTTTCCAGCACGCGTGACAAATGAATCGTAATACATTTGCATTGTAAAAAAATATATTGCTACGAAATTAATGGATCTATCACTTCGTTAGATACGCTGTAAGAATAAAAGTTGCAAAAAGGACCTGATATATATAAAGTAAAATGGGAGTAAAGTATAAAGCATATTGCGCGCAGGTGTGTGTAATTTTCAGGTATGAGAAATAATTGTGTAAGAGACGCTCAAACTGGTTACTAGAATATTAAAATTTTTTTTGCAGCACTATCAACGTTTAAGCGTTCTGTAATTATTTTGATGATTCAACAAGATTATTTTCAGATTTGTATCTATTCTCTAAATTCTTTGGAGTGGAATTCAATTCTAGAGAGTGAAAATTGATCCAATCTTGAAAAAGAGTGACTCAATTTTCAATTTTTAAGAGTGAGATTTTACTCTTTAAAGTGAGATTCAGTCTAAAAAATCTTTTAGGAAGTAGCTAAATTTTTAAATATTTTAACATAATCGTACTCTTTCCTGTATGTTCCTTATTCCTTAAATTATCTTTCTTTTGTTTTTTTTTATTCATTCTTCCTTCGCGGTGCATATTCGCTGTGAGAGCAGTGCTACGATCGGCTAATCTCGTGATTAAGTAACGTATCAAGAAGAAAGGGAGGTCGGACGCGAGGGTAGGTACCGCGTTATAATCTACAGCGCAATAAACGCGCGGAGCCGTGCGGAAAAATGCGATCGAAATGCATTAATAATGGGAGAACTAATGCGACCCTCGTCCGTTGCCCATCGACCGATATTACGTGCACACGGCTCGTAAATGGACTAATTACTCAAAGATTACGTAACAACCGTGAGCGCGCGGGCACCTTCGTTCACAACGTCATTAGTCGTTTCGCGTATCCTCGGCACGTTGCGGAATAATATTCGCCCGATGGGCGTCGAGACGTTTAAGACGGCCGATTTAGATCTATCGTGGAGAGATAGAAAGAGAGAGACCACCATCCACGCGCCTCGCTAAAACTCGATCCTTTCCAATCGACGCAAATCGAGAGATCAGGGAAATGGCTTGCCATTCCCTTGGGTCGCGCGTCTCTAATTACCCTGACTTTCAGGCTTGCCTCGTTAATTACCATTCGGTAATTAGACTCGCAATGTCAGAAAGGTGACGTTAATATTCCAGGATAACTGGTTTTCTTTCTGCGTCTAACCGCGGCACTACGGTTGTTACAAACAATTGCGAACGCCAGCTGTAAACGACGACGATCCATTTTCCGCGAGATACGCGATGTGCGTGTTACTCTATTATTTTAGTACAATGAAATAAATCGCGTTGAAAGATAAAACGCGCTTTTTTTGTAGACAAAAAACGACTCTTTGCTGCATATCGGGCTGCTCCATCTACGAAGTCATCGTGAAGATACCGAAAGCGCAATTTCTCGTTAAAACAATCTCACGGGCGATCATTTCCCCCTTCGTGTACTGCAATAATTAAAATGTCCGATTTATAAAGATTAATCGTCTCTAATGCGTAATAATAAATGTGCGTTAACCTCTGCCTCGTTTCGCAGTTGGGGAATCGCGACTTGGCTCACGCCCTACGACGCGATAATTGTTCCGACCGAGCCTTAACACCGGCCATTTACAAGGGCAAATACCAAATTAAGGGTTAAGCACCGATCCCGCTTCCCTCCTCGCCCGACCGATCCTCGCGATAATAACACTCCTTGTCTTGACCCGCTGTGACTTACGACCCTGCAGCTAGCTGAGACTACCCGCTCGAGATTCGCGGACAGACGCGCAGATATATCGATCAAATCGCGACGTTTTCCACGAGATCAGACCTGAAGAAAGACGAGCACGTCGTCGCCTTCGTCGCTGAACCGACTGAGCTATTATCCGAGTTCAACCGGCTGCAGATTTAATGAGATCGCGAACCAGCCGCCTGATCGTAACATTCGATTCGCCAGTCCATCTTCGTCTCGTGTTGCACGAAGCGAATGAACTTGATGGCGATTACGTCATCGCCTTACGACCGAGCCGTATCCGTAATACATCTGGAGCAATTCCTCACTCCGTCTTTCGATTTTGTTTCTTCCTATTTCTTCCGTGGGTCACACGATGTCTAATCGTTTTTCACAGCATAGCGGAGCGAATATAGAATCGAAATGATTTTAATATAAGTAACTCTGATCGGTATTCGTGGATCCAATAAACATTTTCTTCAACTACGTTATGAAAAATTGTTTATTAATTATTTTCACAATCTTACATGATTTTAAGTTATATAATCTTATTCCTCAGATTTTGACCTTTAAAATGACAAAAATTTAAACAAAGTTATATTAATTTAAAGTACACTGAACCCGCAAATATTAGTTAAGGTTTCAGAGCAAATATCGATTAGGATTAAACATTAAATTAATTTTTAATCCATAAACACCACTGCAGTAATACTTGGTATTCCCAAATAATTTGATTGCTTATAACTTTTATATTTCGTAATTAAAATTAACATACTTAGAGTATACATTGCATTTTATTCATAGCTGAACGACGAATTATATTATGTATAAAAATAACACAAATATGATATAATATACATACTTATATTTTGCCAAGTTTATTTTATGAATTTTTCAAAGTACATTTTTTAGGATACTAATTAGAGCTTTTATTTTTTTATATCGTTTTTACATCGTTTATTAATGAATATCTCTTAATTTAATCAAAAAATCATTTAATAATTTTCAACTTCTTTAAATTGCATGTTAAACAAATTCAAAATACAAAGCTTATAAAGTTACAAAAATTATTGCCAGAAATCAGAAGGTGGAGGAAGCAGTTGTGCCATTCTGGTCATATTATATAAGTTGCTAAATTCCCAGCAAAGTTTTTTGGTGCAGACAATAGTGCTTTTGGAGGTGCAGAAGCAAGTGTTGCAGCCATCAAAGTACTGTTTTTCTGGTATGCATTTTCGTTCCGGCACTATATAAATTAAATGATGAAAATAATGTGAAAATAAAATTATTAATTCCCATAACTATATATCTCGCTTGAGCAACTTAAATAATTGATTAATAATATTTATCATATTTGTAAGCATAAGAAACGTTAGTTACCTTGCGTAGCTGAAATCAAACCGACGATGCTAATGATTATAAGTATCACAAATATCTGATGTTTGGATGTCATGGTTTTAGTACTTCATATGATTCAAACACTTCGAGCGTCGACTTCTTTTTGACAGAGCCTGGTACGACGAGATCTTTATATAGGATCCCTCGTTTACATATTTCGTGCGTGACTATGGGTACGGGTCCACTTGGCCCTATAAATGCTTCGAAGCGTTTGAGTGACCAATTGGAAGGAAGAATTTTACTAATTGACCAATGCTTCAAAGCATTTGTAACATCAAGTGGCCTTTGACATTGGGACTGCGTTTTCTTTCTATCTTTTTTTCTCACGAGTAGACTGGGCTGCGCCGAGTAGTTAGAAGACACGCTTGAAAAGTCAAATGCTCGTTCAAACAGAGTTTAAAAACAAGGTATACGTAAGCGATGACGCATCAGATTATCGCACGTATATGTAAATGCTTCATTAACATCTAACGTTCAAATGTAAACTGATATAGTTTTTGTGGAATCTCGAAGATATCCGAATTTGTCATGTATGCACGTGGTTAAAATAAAATGAATCAGTATATGTCATTCGTAATGTTTTCGAATATTTAATTCTTATTTTCTTATTTATATACAGACTATAGATAGAAGATAGAATCACTACACTAAAAAAAAACTTGTTTATTGTAATTTGTTTCTTTAATAGTTTCAAGTAAAACAAATTGATTAGAGTTAGAAAAATTTTTTTTATTAACGTCAAAAGAGTGAATTTGTATGATATTTTAATAAATACAAAATTGATAACAATAACTTTCGAGAATGTCATAAATAAAAAATAAATAGAGGGCTAATGAGAGTTTGTAATCACGGTAATTCGTGCGATAAAGAAATTTATTTCGTATTACGATAAATCAGACGTTTCGGCTTCCCTTCAAGTCATCTTCAGTATATCTAAACCATACAATATAGAGTAACTTCTGATGTCTAAACGAGAGAGTGACCAATTCCATCTCCACCAATTCGTGTTTAACCATTAGAAGTTACTCTATATTGTATGGTTCAGATATTTTAATAATTATTTTTGTACTTTCTATGCAAAGCAATTCTATTAATGTAAGTTTCTTGACTGACAAACGGACAATAGTTTTATAAATATGTATTGCATAGTATGACTTGCCCATTGTGATCATTAACGATATGACAATATCTAATATTATATTTTATAACAAGTTGTTTTATTGATAAAAAATGTCGAAGTCATTAGGCCGATCGAATAAAGATTACTATTTTCGATGCAAACAATTTTATTTATCGATCCAAAATTAGTGTAATAGATAAAAATATATGATATCTCAGAGCGAGAAATGACTAATTTCTGGACAATATAATACGTATAAAAATCGAAATAACATCGCACATACGCACACACGCACACATATATATATAACATTTTTATGGTGAATGAAAAACAAATTTATATGTATCTTTTTATTATTTGAAAATTTATGTTACATTGAGGCTTATCGATGGAGGGGTTGAAACGCTAGACTTTAGCATAGCCATTAGTGTAAAAATTACATCTTTACATTGAAGCAAAGTATTCTTATTTACAAGTCCTGGAATCTCTGGATATTTAGTTTATTCACATGAACACGGAGGCTTAATGAGACGGACGCCACCACACCATCTAGTAGTGCAAAACCACTTAGATTCAACTAAATCACAAAGACAGCTATTGCATCCGTTATAATAGGAAAAACCGGCTTCACAATTGGGCAATGGTGCATCTGTGAAAGACAGATATTTTGACATTATTTTCACATGCTGTGTTAGTTGTCATTAAAGAGTTATAATTTATAAAAATAATTTATAAAAAAGAAATAAAGATTTACCTGCTTCTCCTTGAATTGAAACGACCAATGTGATCATCACGATCATCAATGTTAAGATGGTGTATTTACGTGACATTTTTATTCTGTTTGCCTAATACACTTCGTTATATTACGAAAAATTTGATTCGAGTATAATTTTTACACTGAGGCAAAGCCGAATGCGGTGAGAGATTTTATACTGTTCGTTGATCGGGATATATGATTATCAATACGATAAATACGATTCAAGTTGTTATTGTTTTATTGATAAAAGGAATCATTATCAGGTATCAAAATTTCCATTTTCCTTGAATTGAAGTGAATTATAAATTGTTATCTTATCTTGATTTAAAACATGTATAATAAATGAATATAGAACGTTTCAAGGTGAATAAATACTATGTATTATAATTAATGTACATTGTCGCATGATTGATTATACATCGATACGTAACATTTCGATGATTATTTAATACATTTTATAGTTTAATACAAATCTATTTTTATACAATAGAAACGTATATCTAACCTCTACCTTTAATGTCTAACTTTCTTCACGCGATATAAATACAGATTAGGATATAAGTCTTGTAATATTATCTATGTTGTTAACAGTATGCAGCACATGCAAAAATTCATATAAATGTATATAAAATTTATGATATACGTATTTCTAAAATAGAAGATGTAAATATGAAAACATTAAATTTATGTTGTAAAATGTTTAAAGATATGGATTTTGGTTATGCTATAAGTATACACGGATAACAAATGTCTACGTTGATATTCCGGTGTGATTGACAAATTTTTTAACCAATTCAGCTTCGAGGAACGCAATTTTTGTCTTTAAATAGTAAGGATATTAACATGTCTGTTAATATCGACATTAGTCTATGTTATCGTCAAGATATTTTCATAGTATTATTTATTTGTTACAGGCGAGAAGCCATATCAGTGCACGTGGGAAGGCTGCACGTGGAAATTCGCACGATCGGACGAGCTGACGCGGCACTATCGCAAACACACGGGCCAAAAGCCGTTCAAGTGCCATCTCTGTCAGCGATCGTTTTCGCGGAGCGACCACTTGTCGCTCCACATGAAGAGGCACTGATGGTGAGGACCGTCTAGAGCCGCGCCGATGTGAGAGAAAGCGCACGCCGATCTGCGGGAGGAAATAGAGGAAAGAGCTGGAGAACGATCCTCGGTAATCGGCTAGTGATCCTGAGCAATCCTAGACGAGAAACGACGATATTTCTTACATTTGGGACCTGAAGAGCCATGCCGTGTGTCGGCCCGTTTCGAACTTTAGGTCGGACCGGCCGGCCGGGCAGGCAGCAACTAGGAAAAAGAGAAAATAAATCGACGAAGCAAACAAATCGCGTTTATTAGATTTAGCGCATAACTGCGAGCTAAGTAATCGCGGCGCCGATCAATTTTGGTCGGCTGATTCTCTCGGTGCTGTCTCTCGCAAGCCTTTCCGACGGGATCTCTGCGGAAAAGAATGGCCACAGCTGCGACAATTGAGCCAATGTCGAAGTTACGAGGGTCGAATAATCGCGAGGGAAGATAATCGTTTTATCAGTTATCGGGCTTTAACGAAGGCATATTTCACGATTATGAGGGAGGAATGATCCGCTTATGCGATCGAGATCGCCTACAGATTCGGCACGATGAGACGTATCGTTACATATATCCGTTCTCTTCTGTGTTTCTAGCCAATTTTTACTCGTTCGATTTTCCAGTTTGTTTTCTTTTTTTTTATATATATATAGATATATATACATTTAATTAAGGCCAGCTCAACTAGTCTAGAGCACCATATATTGTATGTATCGCGAAGAAGAGAGCCAGTATAATAATTAATTAATTAATTAATTAAGGTAAATAAATGGTTAGCATGTAAGTTAAAGAATATATCGAACTCCGGTGACGGAGCTTGGGACTTAGCATGCTCAGTTAAATAAACTACAATCGTGATCGTAGACACTACGTAAAGCATTGATAGAGCAATTTTTCGATTATGCACAAAGAATTTCGCGTTTAGAGACGGACAATCATTAACGTTTTATTACGTAGTAATGAAGCGTGATATATAAACGTCGGCATACCAGAAGCCAGTATTACGTAACAAGCAATATCACCGATGGCTTTATATGTATGATGCTTTCCAAAATCTTTTTTTAATCGCAGAAAGGAGGAGCCTTCTTCGATCGTAATTCGCAAGTCGTTAAATTTGAATTCCGCGCGTAAAGGTGCCAAAGTAGAAGGTGCAATCACGAGATATCGTAAATAGTGCTTTACGAAGAAGAACAAGTGTAATCGAGTAAATTATTCTTTTCTATGGCGCCTTGAGATTTTCAATCCTGAATGCATTGTAGGTTTCACGCAAACACTAATTAGTGACAATGTTATTCCGCATTTTACGTAGGCATCCTGAAGACTCAGCAGCTCAATAAATATCCATTTGGGCGTCGAAATATATGCTCAAACATCTTGTGTTGATTATCGAAAGAACGATTCACTGTTCATATATATTTATATCGTTCTTTACGATTTTCTATTTACAAATGATGATTATATCAGGATGCCTTGACACTTTGAATTGGCGATTTCAGGATTACTAAGTCAAAAGAGCAATTTAGGCTTTAAATTTTAAAGATTATTTAATTAGTTACTATTGGATTAATTAGTAGATTTCTATAGAAATTAGTTTGTGTAGGGAGACAGCAATGTTTAGCCACAAAGTTTTGTATTTACTAAATTAGTAATGTATATTTATAAAATCAAACTATGAAGTGTTAGTCATATCTTAAATGCCAAAAATAACAATGAACATTTAAAATGACCATCTTACCTTTGATACTAGTGTTAAAGCGTTTTGGAAACATATCATATAAGCCGCGTTTCTTTTCACGGATAAATTCTTCTAGACAGCCAATAAAGCATTTAGTTCATCAATCGGTGAAAATCGTTTATTGTAGAATCTTTTTGGTATTCTAACTATATGTTAGAACTAACTATATGTTTAACTAACCTTTTAGAGTTTGTTTTTTTTTTTTAAATATACGTTATTACCCAAGTTGACGTTATTTATCATCATTTTGATGTCAAAATAATGTCTTTAATGTCGTTTCAACATTCAAATGGTGACAAATAGCGTTTGCTACCTGAGTAATGGTTTGATAAACATCCAATTTTGTGACTAAACTTGCTGTCACCTTCTACAGATTTTGTAGTTTTGATTTAATATTAAGAGTACAAAAACGTTAATAGAATTAATTGCATAATGTGATGTAAACAGTGTATGTTTATTTAGTTTCAGTCGAAAGAAAAGATGGATGGATTGGCTGTTGAAAATTATACCGAAGATATCGAAATCGCTAATTCCGCGTGTCAAACAATTGGACATTAATGGACACGAAAATCTCAATGCGCTTGCTTGATATCGTAATACATTGTGTACATAATCTCTAGAAACTTTGTGGAACGCGACATACACTGCGTAGGTGGCAGATGTAGCATTAGCCTGTTTCTTTTAACCGCGTTTACGCCGCTGCATGAGCGCGGCTGAAGTTAGTTGGGACACCTATCATGAAGCCAGTTGAGACAACGGAACAAGATGCCAGTATATCCTAGAGCCAGTTTATATCATTAGAGAGAAAATCTCCGCGTGTAAGATTAATGCGAGGGTCGATAAATTAACATTTGTTACATGTTGTACTCTGATAGGGGATAGTGCCTTCTAATGTTAAGAAAGGGGGACGCTGCGTTAGGCCTTAAGTATTACTGTTAGTGCCTTAAGTCACGCGAATCTTCGTGCTTGTACACCTTTCATAATCCGATCCTACGAATCCTCGCCCGGAGGACCAGTTCGGCGCGCTTTATGGTATCTTCCCTGCAGAAGTTACTAATCGGATGTCACCTCGACTCACATGAAGCTCTGTTAAATATGCACGAAGTTTTCGGGATACCAGATATTAAATCCGGGAATGAAAACTATATCAAGCGAATGAGGAATGAGATATCATACTCGTAACGATATGGAATTTTTAACGAAATTTTTAGTTATCTATTGAATATCGAATTGAGCAGCACTATAAGATTCGGCATATTGGCACATATTGACATATCTGATATTCCTAGCGGAAAGACTAACAAACTTTTTCTCTTGTTTTAGTTTCAATCGAAGTGTTGATCGTTCATATGTTCTATATTGTTATATGATCATTGATATAATCGAATGTATTATTTCTTCTTTCATATAATTTTTACAATTTAGAATATAATTACTTATGCATCCTCACACATTTCTGTGTAGATCTCATTGCATGCTAAAATTTTGGAATATCCAGTATTTCACACACTCCTTAACATATCGCATGAATTGATAGGATGGATAAAATAATAGTCTAATATTCTATTGCTTTTTTGCATGATTTACTATGCTGGGCTGCAGTAGAATCTTTATAGGCGAACTGACAATAGTCACGTTTTCATAATACATATGTATACAAATTATTTTCGTACATTGTTATCACGAAATTCAACAATGAAGAAAATATCCAAGATACTATTTTGATCGTACTAATTCTTTATCTTTGAGGAAAATATCTCTAAAACGGTCGTCAAAAACAGCGCTGAACTTCACATGAACAGCAAAAATGTTATTGATGTAAATATTGATGGCATAACGACACCGTCTTTCACTTTCGCTCATATATTTGTGCTGATGCATGTCGTCAACTTGTCCTTTGTATGCCTTTCATTCAAATTTAGATTTCAGATTGCTATCTGAATACTCGTATTAACGGAATATCCAAATCCCTTTTGCGATATTGAGGAAAATTAACTACAGATTGGGCCTTTTAATTTAAACTATCCCGAACTTGAATAATTATTTTCGTAACCTTTCGTTAAGATTATCATCTTTTAAGTTATCTTTGTTGAAGTTATCTCGTTTGATTATCAGTTTTATAATATTCTTGTTTATGTTTACATAATATTATATCCAATTTAATCTCTTAGATAAGAGCTAATTAAATAACTTTATTCAATTGTTTTTTTTATTTTGAGCATTAAATTTTTCTTTTTTAGATTCTTTGTGCATAATAATAAATGTCTTTCAAGATTCAGAAAACGTGATTTTGTTAATAAATGGTTAGAGATATATATAGTTATAAATATATATATATAAAATTCCTTATACATTCAACGTTTTAAAAAAAGTTTATTCAATAAGTGTGTACGTTTTCATAAAATATTTGCTCACTTGCTCACATTCGGCTAGAAAAGTGTTTTTATATTTGCATGCGGCACGTGGCCGATCGTTATTGCTATAGGCTTAAGAAATGCTCGAAATGCATGAAATAGGTAGCTGTTACGTGCGTTAAATGCCGTCCTTTTAAGAAAATATAGAAACGAATCATTGAACATTCCTGCAATTAGCCCGAGAATTCACTCAAGTTTTTTGCGCGGAATTTTCTATGTCTTTAGGGATTTCGATATTCCGAAAAAAATGAAAAGGACTAGAGGATTTACATTCCCCGAGCACACACGTTCCTATATCGAAAAGTGCGTGTAGCTTCAAGAAATTCAATGCTTTACGCGTATTCGAGTGTCCCTCCTTTTCTATTTCTCTCTCTATATATATATATATCAGCGCTTATTTCTCATGTTAATGCACGACTATTCAATTCTCCGTAGAAGGCGAACCGTGAATGGATAAGGAAGTAGGTAAACGAGCTTCATATCTGAATTTTCTTTGAAGGGCCCCGCCCAGGAAAATTAGCATTTCAAGTGCCTTAACAGATGGTCAACTGACAGCTAACTAATCGGGATTACGCAGTCGTGGACTCTAAGTCACCGCGAGTCGCCAAGTCTCGGACGCAGGTCATTTATATTTGGCACACCTCGGCGAGTCTGGCTCTAAAAATGAATAAAACAAATATGCAGCGATTTGCATACACGACACGCGCGAAGAGGAATCCTGTCGATCATGATCTTAACAATAATTCCGGAAGAAGCAGCGCTGCTTACGGAAGATGCTTCGACGATATTTCTCCTCGCGTTTCTGTAGTGTTGAGTGATATCGCGAGAGCGTTCTTATAGAGCTCGGCCATTTTTAACTGAAATTCAGATTTATTTCAAGAGAACCAGTAGCACGAAAAACTGGAGAGTGATCGGTATTTCGAGAAGAAACGTATTATCTACATGAGATATCGCATTCCAAGTATTTTCTCGGGAAGATATACCGGTCCAAGAGAAAGTTAAAAATTTCTTTAGAAGTTTAGACGGTCCAACAACGAGACATCTTATTTTAGAAAGGGATCACTGTCACAGTTTTAAGTCACTTTTATCAGTTTTATCAGTTTTGAGATTTCATAATACATTTTCCAGTATTATTTCTTGACATCATATGTTATTCATATTCAATGAAGAACGGCTAAAAGTGCTAAATACGAAATAACAACATGCTTCAGGTCACTTCGCGGATAGTTGATACATCACTGAGAGAAAGGATTTTGTTAAATTAGCAAGCCACCAGTACCTTTAACCGGTGATCGGTAAATATGTAACAACAAATTATGTTAGTTGTGATTGCTGCTAGTCTGCTATACCAACCAATTATTAGAACAGAAACAAACTATATAGAATCTAACCTATCTTTTGGATAGACTTTAGCTCGTTTACATAGAAT